>NW_015505230.1:2198557-2219104 GCF_001515645.1 Sinocyclocheilus grahami
CATCCAACACCTGCACCATCAGCACCGGAGCTCCTCAGGGCTGCGTTCTCTCCCCACTGCTCTTCTCCCTCTACACAAATGACTGCACCTCTAAAGACCCCGCTGTCAAGCTCCTGAAGTTTGCAGATGACACCACAGTCATCGGTCTCATCCAGGATAGAGACGAGGCTGCTTACAGACAAGAGTTTGAGGCGCAGATGACACAGTTTTACTGTTATTGAGTCATTCTGTGCTCTCCTATAACTGTCTGGTTTGGGTCAGCCAGCAAATCAGATATAAGAAGACTGTTAGGACAACTGAACGGATAATTGGTGTGCACCTGCCCAACCTTCAGGACCTGTACAACTCAAAACCCAGCCACAACCTGTTTGCTGGCAGACGTTACAGATCTCTGTGCACTACAATATCTAGGCATAAAAACAGTTTTTCCCCCATGCCATCTCCACTCTTCTATAACGGTCTGGTTTGGGTCAGCCAGCAAATTTTGGTGTCCACCTGCCCAATCTTGTACAACTCCAGAGTGAAGAAACGGGCAGGTAACATCATCAAAGACCCGTCTCACCCCGGACACAACCTGTTTGCACTTCTCCCCTCCGGCAGACGCTACAGATCTCTGTGCACTAGAACATCTAGGCATAAAAACAGTTTTTCCCCCATGCCATCTCCAGCCTAAACAGCTAACACAGAGATTACCACCGGTCTTCTGTAATTCATTTCTTAATAACTAGTTATTGCCTCTCTCTCATGTATTATGTATACAGTAGTCAACATTTGAAGTGGATCAAAACCGTTCATCAAAGTTGTCCTAAAACCAAAACAATACCCGTTCTTGTCTTAGGACAACTTTGATAAACTTTTTTGATCCACTTCAAATGTTGACTACTGCATATAATACATATTTTTATTTATACTGCACAAATCTGTACATAAATCTTTTGTTCCAGATGCATACCACATTACTATTATTATTTATTCTTTTACAAATTCCTTGATTTGTAATTTAAGATTTTAAATATCTTTTATCTCACTTTTGATCAATTCAATGTGTTCTTGCTCAATAGAGTATATGAATTTATTTCAAGATAAATGAACAAAAAAATCTTCCTGACCCCAAACGTTTGTTAGATTTTTAAAGGAACAGTTTACTCAAAATGAGAATTCATGCTGTTGGAAACCAATATAAATGTCTTTCTTCCTTTAAGAATAAAAGGAAAGGTTTTCAGCAGTAGTAGCCATACCACTGGTCTTTGACTTTCATTATATAGAAAACAGCAGCTTGGACACTCTTACCTTATGTTTAATCCCACGTTAAGAATGTCTATATCATTCTCTTAGAAATAAAGGTTTTTATTGATTGTTCCATAAAGAGCTTTTAATATCCATAAAACCTTTTCAAAGCACAAAATGTTCTTTAAAGTAAAAAAAAAGTTCTTTTAAGAACTGTTCCCTGAAAGCTTCTTTGGAGGACCCGGAATGGTTCAATTGCATCGCTACAAAATCGGCCTTTTGGAACCTTTATTTTAATAGTTTAATCTGGAGGATGTTTTCCACTAAGATGTTTTTCAGTAAGTCAGTATTTCATTCTGGAGTGAAGAGTTTGCCCCTTTAGCACTAAACCCTCAAGAGTTCAGTCTAGAGGCACGCGTTGGCACGTTTTCTGTATTTTGCAGAGATTCAGAGGCTACCTTTCATCCGTGACCCTAACCGGGGACAAACAAGACCCCCACAGCGCCGGAACAATGCCTTTATGACTCAGGTATTCAGAAGATTACAAGAGAGAACAGGCGGACTATCTGCTCCTATTTGTGATGTTGTTGTTAACGTGTTACATAAATTCAGAAGGATCATTGACCTGCATTATGGTAAGAGGAATCTATATTCAGCATTACTGCATTAGTGTTTAGCTTCTTGACAGTGTGCGGTTTGGTTGAGCCTGTGTGAAATGCCTGACTGTCGCTCTCCATCCATCAGGTCGGTGAGGCGCAGTGGGAGTCTTCACTAACGAGCTTGGCTCTCCTCGCTGCACGGATTTGTCCTGCAGCTCCTGGGCCGCTCCACGCACCGCTGGGCCAACGCAATGGACATTTACCACATCAAAGAGCGCTATGTAATTGCTGTCTTTATGCAGTAGCAACACCAAAGAATATAGGGGGAGACGGCCGGGGTTAGTTGTCACACTTTCAGTGTAGTGAATATCGAGTAGATATATTTTTGAAGTTCATTTTGCTTATAGATAAATAGTTTGTCTTGCTAAAACATGTTATTGATTATTTCCTCCAATTTTACATTGAAAAACGTTCATCTGGCATACGTGAAACGTCACAAGAAAAGTGCTGCATTGTCAGTTTTTGAGAAAAATAGTATGTAACATTAAAAATAAAGTTGCACAAATACGTATTTAAAATATTTTAGAGGCTGAAATTGTAAAATTAAACCGTGAAACAATTATAACAATTAATGAAACAAAGATAACAAAAAAAAAAAACAACTTTTTTGATCCACTTCAAATGTTGACTACTGCATATAATACATATTTTTATTTATACTGCACAAATCTGTACATAAATCTTTTGTTCCAGATGCATACCACATTACTATTATTATTTATTCTTTTACAAATTCCTTGATTTGTAATTTAAGATTTTAAATATCTTTTATCTCACTTTTGATCAATTCAATGTGTTCTTGCTCAATAGAGTATATGAATTTATTTCAAGATAAATGAACAAAAAAATCTTCCTGACCCCAAACGTTTGTTAGATTTTTAAAGGAACAGTTTACTCAAAATGAGAATTCATGCTGTTGGAAACCAATATAAATGTCTTTCTTCCTTTAAGAATAAAAGGAAAGGTTTTCAGCAGTAGTAGCCATACCACTGGTCTTTGACTTTCATTATATAGAAAACAGCAGCTTGGACACTCTTACCTTATGTTTAATCCCACGTTAAGAATGTCTATATCATTCTCTTAGAAATAAAGGTTTTTATTGATTGTTCCATAAAGAGCTTTTAATATCCATAAAACCTTTTCAAAGCACAAAATGTTCTTTAAAGTAAAAAAAAAGTTCTTTTAAGAACTGTTCCCTGAAAGCTTCTTTGGAGGACCCGGAATGGTTCAATTGCATCGCTACAAAATCGGCCTTTTGGAACCTTTATTTTAATAGTTTAATCTGGAGGATGTTTTCCACTAAGATGTTTTTCAGTAAGTCAGTATTTCATTCTGGAGTGAAGAGTTTGCCCCTTTAGCACTAAACCCTCAAGAGTTCAGTCTAGAGGCACGCGTTGGCACGTTTTCTGTATTTTGCAGAGATTCAGAGGCTACCTTTCATCCGTGACCCTAACCGGGGACAAACAAGACCCCCACAGCGCCGGAACAATGCCTTTATGACTCAGAAGATTACAAGATTACAAGAGAGAACAGGCGGACTATCTGCTCCTATTTGTGATGTTGTTGTTAACGTGTTACATAAAGATCATTGACCTATTGACCTGCATTATGGTAAGAGGAATCTATATTCAGCATTACTGCATTAGTGTTTAGCTTCTTGACAGTGTGCGGTTTGGTTGAGCCTGTGTGAAATGCCTGACTGTCGCTCTCCATCCATCAGGTCGGTGAGGCGCAGTGGGAGTCTTCACTAACGAGCTTGGCTCTCCTCGCTGCACGGATTTGTCCTGCAGCTCCTGGGCCGCTCCACGCACCGCTGGGCCAACGCAATGGACATTTACCACATCAAAGAGCGCTATGTAATTGCTGTCTTTATGCAGTAGCAACACCAAAGAATATAGGGGGAGACGGCCGGGGTTAGTTGTCACACTTTCAGTGTAGTGAATATCGAGTAGATATATTTTTGAAGTTCATTTTGCTTATAGATAAATAGTTTGTCTTGCTAAAACATGTTATTGATTATTTCCTCCAATTTTACATTGAAAAACGTTCATCTGGCATACGTGAAACGTCACAAGAAAAGTGCTGCATTGTCAGTTTTTGAGAAAAATAGTATGTAACATTAAAAATAAAGTTGCACAAATACGTATTTAAAATATTTTAGAGGCTGAAATTGTAAAATTAAACCGTGAAACAATTATAACAATTAATGAAACAAAGATAACAAAAAAAAAAAACAATTTTAAAAAAAATATCACAAAATATCAAAACGTTGGTTTGGCCTGTATAAAATAATAACACGAGACAACTTTTGGAAAAAAGAAAAAAAAAACATTTTACCTGTTACCCCAGAGGTAACAAAGAAATAAATAAATTATATATAAAAATAATAATAATAATGAACATTTAATTTTTAAGGACATAATTCACACGCACACACACACAAACACTTTGTTTGAAACATGAAATAATTAAAAAGTAAAAAACAAAAAAAAAATCTTCCACATATCTATATTTAAAATATTTTATATTGACTGTTTAGAGGCTTTTTAATCATAGTAAAATTTCTATAACAATTAATAAAGCTACAAACATTGAAAAGTTAACAAAAAAAGATCAAACATTGGTTTGGTCTGTTGTAATAAATTGTATAAAATTACAACATAAAAAATATGAGAACTTTTGACATGGAAAATTACCTTTAATTTATATATAACCTTGTTACCATATCAATAATAATCAATAATATATAAATAATAATAAAACACTTTTTCATTTGGAGGGCATAATTTAAGAAAAATTGTCCTACTTTAAAATAGTTTTCAACACTATCTTTAAAAAAAAAAAAACTGCTAGAGTAAATACATTTGTGCAATTGAGCTTCATTGTTACTAAGTCAAAGCCCCTGTGACAACTCGTCCCGCCCTCCTCTGCACATTCACACATACAGTTGCGTTTTTGTAAGCTGAGTTTTTGTAGAGATGAGATAGTGTGTTTGTATGTGGCATTTGCTCTTTATCTTAGATCTGGATGAGTCTAGGAGGATACAGAGATGATAGTCCCACCTCCTCATGAAGGAGGTGCGTTTGACCTCAAGCTCCTGGCAGAACATAATGAATGAATGCCTGTCTGGACGAAACATGCACCTCCTCAACATCTGGTGAAATATTTGATTCCTCTGAGTCTGGGGAGAAAAGGTAAGAACACTTGTAGTTACATTTAATAATTGGGTTGACAAAGTTTATTGAAATTTAGTGCAAATACAATACTAAGGGAACAGTATTGCACCTGAATAACAGACTATGGCAGAAAAGTTTTTTCTTGTGCGTAATTGTTTAGAGCACATGAAATCTCATGGAAAAATAAACACCTGTGGCAGATCAGCATGTTTTTCTGGAACTATGCGTATATGCCCACATTTACCTGCCTCTGTATTTTAGATGACAAAGCGCTTGTCCCATGAGATCCACAGCAGGATATCACATATGCACTAGACTTAGTTTTATGCCATCCTCAGCCAAATATATAAAAACTCAAAAAGACTTCCCAAACTATATAGAGATTTGTATTTATATTTTATGTATTATTTGTAATTTTTATGTATTATTTAAAGTGTATACAAATATACATATATGTATATATATATATATATATATATATACACCCAAAAATCTTGTCAAGCATATTTATAATAAGAATCATTATACATCATTAAAAGACTCTAAAATACAGTCCCAAAATACTAATTAATTTCTTTCTTAAATCTTTACCAGTCTTTCCCCATCCTTTAAACCACTAGGTTTGACCCATTTGTCAGCAAGAAGTTTTTAATCATTTAAAATCTAAATATAATTTATAATTTTTTTTTAAATTTTCTTACATATTTTAATGAGCATGCGGTTTCATTTTTACATAAATGCATGTTACACTGAATGACGATGGAGCATTATTTTACCCATATTTTGAAACAGAAGTTATTTAAAAATTAAAGTAAATGCATTAAATATCCTTTGTGTATATAAAATCACTTTTGTAAGCTTCATTTGATGCGGTCACCTAAATGGGACCCATATATATTAGTGTTAGTACATTTGCTGAAACAGCAGTTTATATGAAGAAAAAATTATATTTAGAATCAAAAAGAAATAAAAACAAAAAATTGTATCATTTATCATATAGCCATTGTTTACACATGTTAATGATGGACACCAGTTTCGTAGAACGATTAAAAAAAACAAACAAACATAAACAAAATGACAACTTTTATTTAAATTTGTTCATATGAATGAGAAAGAACTACTGATCTGTTCAGCATTATATTATTTTCATTATTACAAAAAGTCATTTTCTTTCCCCTGTCCTTGCTTTTTTTGTTTTTGTAGTTTATTTAAAAAAAAATTATAAATAAATCCTATAAAAAATAACTATTTTCTATATGAATGTACTTCTATAAATCCTATAAAAAAATGTATCTTGACTCTACTGTGTATAGATCCTGAACTTGCATTCATCTTCTCTTCGGTGCTTGTTTTTTCTCAGTAATCTGTGACCCGTTGAGTTTGAGTGGTGCGTGATGACCGTCACTTACACCGCCAGAGTGGCCAATGCACGCTTCTGCGGCTTCTCCAAACTGCTGCTGGCCTGGAAGGGAAGCATCTACAAAGTCCTGTACAAAGAGTTTCTGGCTTTCTTCGCCATGTACACGGCAATCAGCATCACATACAGGTGTGTGGCTGTGTCACTGTCCTCATCTGATGCTTTGATTGTGAGTTACTTACTTACTGCATTTTCTATTCCAGATTCTTCCTTGTGAACGATCAGAAGAGATACTTTGAAAAGCTTTCCATTTACTGCAACCACTACGCCAGTCTCATCCCAATGTCCTTCGTATTAGGTACACACGTCCCGGGACAGCATAACCACTAAAGATTCAGATTATCAGATTCAGTCAAACAGTATCTTATTGTTTTGATTTTTGAATAAACATACTTTGTTTTAACTTACACTCTTCTGCTCACCAAGGCAGCATTTATTTGATCAAAAATACTGTAATATTGTGAAATATTATTACCATTCAAAATAACTATTTTCTATATGAATGTACTTTAAAATATAATTTATTCTTCTGGTGCAAAGCTGAATTTTCAGCATCATTACTCCAGTCTTCAGTGTTAAATCATGATGGGTTTTTTTTCAGAATTCTTTGATGAATAGAAAGTTCAAAAGAACAACGTTCATTTCAAATAAAAAAAGTTTTGTTTAAACAATTTAAACATTACATTTACTCAATTTAAGGCGTCATTGCTGAATAAAACTATTCATATTTTTAAAAACAAAAAACATCTTACTGACCACAAACTTTTTAAAGGTAGTGTAAAATTTGTATTTTAAGTGAGACAACCCGCCTAATACAACAAAACGACACAGAATTCATCAATGCTATTTGTTCATGTTGTTTTCCCACAAATAAATAAGTAATTTGATGTCAATAAGTGCCCCTATTATGCCATTTTACGGTTCCTAATATTGTTTTTGTTGTCTCCTACAATAGGATTACATGCATGCAAGGTCAAAAAACGCTTTCGTTTTCTCAAAATATGCATTTAATATCACCTCATTCTCTAGTGATTCTCAAACGATTAGTTGAAAGCAGTTCAAAGATTCAATCTCTCTAAACCCCTCCTTTCCGAGAGCCTGCTCTGCTGATTGGTCAGATGGCCTAGTCTGTTGTGATTGGTCTACCGCACACAGTGCGTGTCGGAAACGATACGCCTATTTCAGTAGTTCTGTATTTTGAACGCTCTATTTTTTTTTAAATCATACTTACAGGTTGTGATTCAGTGGAGCAACTGGTCCAAATAAACAGGATACTGATCCATCTTTCAACAGCAAGCACTTTGTGAATCCCGCCTTGAACTCCCCGAGACTAGAGAAGTTGTCGTCAGTAGAATGACGTGTTTGTGGGCGGAGTCAAGTTGTTCATGGCCAAGGTAGAACATAGGCGGGCATTATGCAAATGTGTTACCCTGTGACGTGTAGCCGTCACGGAAGTGGGATTCGAATGACTAACGACTGGTTTCAGCTGTTCAGAGTCTATTCTTTATTTGGGGAGACAATAACTTTATTTATCGTGCACTTTCAGCTTTACAACTTTGCAGATCGTTTACATTCACATACAGCTACATTACACACTGCATGAAAGGCAATGTTGGAAATGGCATAATAGGGGCACTTTAAAAAAAGGGTTTCAATGACATTATTTCCAAGAAAGCATGTTTTTGTTTTATGTTACACACAGGGTTTTACGTGACATTAATAGTGAACCGCTGGTGGAGTCAGTACACCTCCATCCCGCTGCCGGACAGGATCATGTGCACGCTCTCTGGGGGTGTGCAGGGTGGGGATGAGCACGGCAGGCTGCTGCGCCGCACACTGATGCGCTACGCCAGTCTGTCCGCGCTCCTGATCCTGCGCTCCGTCAGCACCGCCGTCTTCAAGAGATTCCCTACGATGGATCACGTCGTGGAAGCAGGTACAGTGAGTTTACAACACACTAGTAACTGCAACAGCCTAGCAACTACATAGCAACAAACCAGAAACATCCAAACAATGCCCTAGCAACCATCTAAAACAAGTGGCAAGGCAACTTTCTCTTAAGTCATGCCACATGTAACTTTGATAATAATGATAGCAGAAGTAGCTGTTGTTAATACACAAGGATTTGAATGCTGTGATGGATGTATGGAAACTTACGGAATAAAAATAATAAATGACAATCGCATCTTATTTCACAATTCTAAATTATTTCTCACAAATCTGAGATTATAGCTTATGATCTGTCCTTCTAAATTCTGAGTTTACATATTTATTTTTTTCTCTCAGAATTTTGAGTTAATTTTTTTTAAATTCTGACCTCTTTTCTCATAATTGTGTTCTAAACTTGTGTTCTAAACTTGCAATTCCATGAAAAAAAAAAAAAAAAAATCTGAATTCAAAATGTTTAGTCAGAATGGCAAGTTTAAACAATTCTGACTTTATTTTGAGTTAACTTCTCGCACTTCAGACTTTTACTCAGAATTGTGAGTTTACATCTCACAATGGACTTTCGAAGAATTGTGAGTTTGTGTTATGCACTCACAGTTCTGAGGAAAAAAGGCAGAACTGCAATATGTCAACTCATAACTGAAAAAAAAATCTGAAATTCAAGATACAATTTTGACTTTCCCCACAATTTTAAGTTTAAATCTTGAATGAAATCATGCATTTTGTGATATCGACAGATCTTTTTTTTTATCCATGACATTAGGCGCCCCTTAAAAGAGATTTAATTTCAGAGGAAAAAAAAAATAGAATTGTGAAATGTAAACTCTGCGATAGAAACTCCTAATTCTGGGGGGAAAGTCTGAATTGTGAGAATAATGTAAATGCTAAATATAAACTCAGAATTGCAAGAAATTAAATCAGAGTTGAGCATTATAAACTCACAATTCAGAAAAAAAAACCAACTCAAAATTACGAGGTATAAAATTGTGAGGAATAAAATCTGAAATTTTTTGACTTCCATAGAAGACACTGAGAAATGTCTCTCTCTTTCCAGGTTTTATGACAAGAGAAGAGCGTAAGAAGTTTGAGAGTTTACACTCACCCTATAATAAGTACTGGATCCCATGTGTGTGGTTCACGAACCTGGCTGCAGTCGCCCGCTGTGAGGGCAGAATCAAAGATGACAATACTTATAAACTTCTGTTGGAGGTAAATACATACAAAAGGCTTTTAGAGGTTTTACATGACTATTTATAAGAGTAAAAACACTGTAGTTAATTCATTTGAAAAGATCTGATATCTAGTGTTGCTTTTGTTTTCTGTCTTTTGTGTTGTTTTCTAGGAGCTGAACGATTTCAGAGGGAGGTGCAGCATGCTTTTTCACTATGACATGATCAGCATACCGTTGGTCTACACGCAGGTCAGATCCATGCTTAAGACGAGAGACTGAATGTGTTTTTGTGGTAAATATGAACAGATAGTCTTGTCCATTTCAGGTTGTGACTCTGGCGGTGTACAGTTTCTTCCTGGTGTGTCTGATTGGTCGTCAGTTTCTGGACCCAAGTCAGGGTTATCCGGGTCACGACCTTGACCTTTACGTCCCCATCTTTACCCTTCTGCAATTCTTTTTCTATGCTGGCTGGTTAAAGGTGAGGAATCAGGATCCCTGCTTTGATTTAAACATGAATTAAGATGCCCCTCCCTCTTCATATATGATCCCACCCACAAGTGTAAATGTTACTATAAAACAAGAACCCAGATGTATCATTCCATGACAAATTGTATCAATATTAGCCATTTTTTTTCAATCATTAATGTTTGTTTGTTTCATTGTGTAATTATTTATCAGGTGGCAGAGCAGCTCATAAATCCATTT
This sequence comes from Sinocyclocheilus grahami, assembly GCF_001515645.1. NCBI lineage: Eukaryota > Metazoa > Chordata > Actinopteri > Cypriniformes > Cyprinidae > Sinocyclocheilus > Sinocyclocheilus grahami. The sequence goes on from NW_015505230.1 coordinate 2,208,860, forward strand.
GGAGAGGATGATGATGACTTTGAGACCAACTGGTTGATTGATAGAAACTTCCAGGTGCTATTTGCCATTTACAGTATATCAAATCCTATATTCTAATTGTCTTTCATTGTCAAGAAACACACACTCGTTTGTTCACATGACTGAGCTGTTCTCTCTGTATGTGTGTTTGAAAGGTGTCTATGATGGCGGTGGATGAGATGTATGGAGATTTGCCCATGATGGAGAGAGATCGTTACTGGAATGATTCAAATCCTCGTCCGCCGTACACAGCCGCTACGCTCTTTGTGCTGCGCAAACCCTCTTTCCAGGGCTCCACCTTCGACATGGCGTCAGTGCTCACCTAACACAAATCCACTGATCTTTTCAGACCAGACAGTTTACTGTGCACTTCATCTCAACTGCAAACAAGCCAATCTGTAAAAAAACAAGAAAGATTCAAATCACATATATATATATATATATATATATATACACATATACATATATATACGCACACACACACATATATATATAATGTATATATGTATAATAATTTGTTAAAAAATTTGTTTTGGAAAAAAAAACTGTATAGCTATTTACATATTTACATTTTTTTTGGCTGAACTACACTATAGTCCAATAATTTTTTTTGAAAGAAATTAATACTTTTATTCAGCAAGATGCATTAAATTGATCACAATTCACATTAAAGACTTTTACATGGTTACAAAAATATAAAAACAAAAATGCTGTTCTTTTGAACTTTATAGTCATATACATGTATGGGTATATATATATATATATATATATGTATAAAAAAGTCCTGAACAATTCATAATGTTGGCGCTTTCCAACTTCAGTTCAATTACAGAGCAAAGGGAATTCAAACATTCCTGATTCCAAACCTTCCCCTTCCAACTCTCCACCGCTGCGGTGTGCTTGAGCTGTGCTTTCGGTTTTGAAGCGCGGTCAGTTTTCTGACATGTGAGATTAAGTTTCCGTGAGCTTCATTAAAAATAAAAACTAAAATGATCTGAGGCTTAGTAAACTTGCTGAAGAAAATGGACGCCGTGGTTTTGATTTTTGGCATAAGCAAGAGATGCTTCACATCATGGACATTCCAAGGTTTGTTTACTTCATCACTTTATATGATAACAAATCTAATCGACACAATCTTAAAGTGGGCTTAAACTCGAAGAGAAATTTTGAAGAAGGCCCTCTTGGGAAGACTTTCCATATAAGTTCTGAGGTATTAATAATACCAATTCCATCAAGTGCATGATAAATATTGTCGAAGGTACAACTATAGTTTTCATTTTTAATACATTACTAATTATTGCTTTTATCAAAAACCAGGCTTAATTCCTGAACAGTTTCCATTTATGCTGAATAATACACTCAATTTGTAGTGTGCCCAGTGACATTCATTAGAAACAGAAAAGCTGCAGTCAGAACTTCTTAAGACATCAGATAGGAGCAGAGGAGTGTTCATTTAAAACTATTGTTTCTAATGACTCTCAATAGCAAAGCAATTAAAAATCTCACATCAGCAAGAGACTAATGAGAAAGCATAATTACACTGTAATACGTAACAAAGTTCTTCAGGATTCCTCAAAAAAAAAAAGTTGAGCTCTTTAATACGCAAACTTCTTCAGTAATTACTGATCTGTTTTAACACATTTAGCAGGAGTGTGTTGAGTTAATGAATTGCTTGGAAAGCATCTGAAGACGGACTTAATTGCAAAGCTGACAGTTCTCGCAGCATCATTATGCCGCAGTCCCAGTTGAATAGCATTCTGCAGCTAGATAAACAATTTTCATGGCAGCTTCTATGCTGCTACTTTCTGGCCAGCCATTGATACCACTGTTTATTCTTTCAGATACATGGAGCGTGGCAAGCATCAAAATGCAGCACTACGGGAATCCTTTATTTTCATCTCATTAATAAAACTGGAGTAGAATGCAAAACAGCAGTTTGGGACTGTATAATGCACAACACTAATCCCAAACCTGAGGTCCAAATATGACAAGAACGAACAGAGAAAGATTCAATACTCAGATATTCGAGAGCTTGTAGATTAAGATTGTTAATGAAGGTGAAGTGTGTGTTTTCTTTCTTGCGGTTATGGCTTCCAAAAATGCGGCCAGGAGTGAGTTCAGTCATCTCAGAGTATATTTGCAGTGAACACACAAAGACATTCTCAACACAGCGTCAAATCCTCGAGTCACCATGGAAACAGATGCTTAGACGAATTACGCCAAACTACTTTCTTCTTGTTTAGTGTCACATTCTTAGTGCATTTCGCCACCTAAGCGTGGCTGTGCCGTCATTTTTAATCTTTTAATCTAATTTATTTTATTTGTTTCAATTTTGATACTGTGAACAAGAATATTGTTTGATGTTAATTACGTAAATTAAGATATAACTTAATTTTGATGGTCCCTTTTGAACATTCTGTTGACTATGAGTAACGTTGCTCCTACAGTACATGTCTACTAACTTTCATTAGAGTATTAGACAGGCTGCTTAACATCTGCTAACTCTTTATTGTGAGGGTCTCCCATCAAGTACGTCAACTTATTCTAACCCTAACCCTAACACTCTACTAACACTCTAATGAGAGCTAGAAGATCTGTAGGTGCAATGTTACTTATAGTCAACAGAATGTGTTAAAGGGTCCAATAAAAAGAAAGAAAGATTGATTTAACTTAAATAATTGTATGGATACAAGATTGAATGGATAATATGTATGTATGTACAGTATGTATGTATGTATTTATTTGTTTGGTTTGTGTTTTATTATAGATATACATTTAAGAAATATAGAAAATGTCCTTTAAAAATAGAATATAGTTCTGTGGTGTGTGTGAAATAAGAATAAAACCAATACATTAGTGTAAAAAAATTGCTTCGTCTTATAATAATGCTTTTAATAGCCTTATGCTATTCCAACATTTCAATAAATAAATATGGCAAAATCGATAACTTTAAAACCTCAGTAGTTCTTGCATGTGATTGCATCACAATGATGATGTGACACACAAGAAGCAGATGCTATTGACTTGGACTGTGTGTACAAAAGTTAATTAGAGTATATAACCACTAATTTCACTCAGTTCATGAGTGATTATGTCGCTTCAGAAGACTGTTACATCACCTTTATGTCCTATTAGCATCTTGAAACTGATGGACCCAAAAACAGCTGAAAGATTCTTCAAATATCTTCTTTTGTGTCTTGCAGAAGAATGAAAATCATACAGGTTCAGAACGACATGATGGTGAGTCAGTGATGACGGTTTCCATTCACTGTTGCCAACTTTCGCGAGACAAGCAACCAAAGCTTCAAAAACAAGCCCAATATTTTTTGATTATTTATTATCATCAACTTTGAGCAGACAAAGTGTCAATCAATGCATTGGAGAATACGGCAAACATAAATGTAAAGAAACTAAGTTGCTTGTCAGATTTTTCCTAACAAGCAACCATATTTTTTTAAATAAGCCCAAAAAACCGCAAACCGCGGCCCGGGATTTTTTCACGCAACTTTACAAAAAAAAGAAGCCCAAAGTCGCATACAATAAGCGGACTTGTCAACTGTGTTTCCATTTTCTTCTCTTTAACTTATGAGTGATCATAAACAATTAAAACATTTTACACCAAACATATTAGCTTAAATATTTGTCTGCATAAAAAGCACAATATGTAAAAAGGAGGAACATTTATATTCTCTGCTTCCGCTGCAGACTGCAGTAATTTACCAGACTGTATCTGTACAATGAGACAAGAAGCACATGCACATGTGTCTATGTGTGTCTGCATGTGTGCTTCAAGAGTCAAGAGAGCAAAAGCTGGAGAGGGAACACCTGGCCCACAATGCCCTTCACTGAGCGGCACTGAGCACTTCCTGTGTAGGTCGGCTTCTTTCATGTGTCTGCTATACATGTTTAGCAAGCTGCCAGCATTTCCTACCTCAGCCACAGATGAACTCTGAACCCTGGCTGCTACAATGAGGTCAGAGGTCATGCTCTACGCCCTTAACACCACATGACCTCAACATTTCAGAAAGCATTGACTTCAGAGTGCTGTTTTGATATTTCGTTTTATAATAAACTGATTGCGAGAATATCGGAATATCTAAAATATTAGGTTTGAAAAAAAAATAAAAAATCAGACTGCAAGTCAAAATACTCCCACAGTGTTATTCAGGTATTATGGGATGGCATAGGGGAGCGTGTAAATTTTACAGATTATACCCATTTAATATTATTGTACCAAACGGCTTGAACTGGCAAAATCTGCTTTTTGCCTAAATATGCATGATAACCATCATGAAAACCCAGGCAGTAAAACAGGAAGCCACATCATGAAGCAGACGTTATCATAAGTGGCCTGTTCATAAAACACTGCTGATCCTGGTATATAGATGGTGCAGGAAATTATACACAAAGACAAAACACCATCAGGCTAACACACGTACAGAATTTTGTTTCTGCCATGGAATAAAACTATAAAAATAAATGAATAATAATAATAAATAAGAGTGATTGCAACTTTTTATCTTACAATTTATCTCACAATTTAGACTTAGTTTCTTGCAGTTCAATGTTGCAAAATATACTGTGTCGCAAGTTGCAATTACCCCTTGTTTGTTTGTTTGTTTATGTATTTATTTATGTGTTTGTTTGTTCGTTCATTCGTTCATTCATTCATTCATTCATTTTCTGTGGCAGATATGTGCTTCCATTATTATTATTTTATTTCTTTCCACTGTGCCATAAAAAAATAAAAATAAAATAAAAAACATAAAAAATAATAATAATTGTAAAAGCTCACAATTTAGACTTTTCTTCTCAGAATTGCAAGTTCAGAATTGTGCAGTTGTGTGTTTGTATGTCTTAAAAAAGGAACTATGAGATGAAAAGTTTTTATTTTCTTATCATTTCTTTTCATTTTTCTTGAGGAAATAACACTCAGAATAATGCAACAAGCCTTACAGAAAATATTACTCAAATCACATATATATATATATATATATATATATACACATATACATATATATACGCACACACACACATATATATATAATGTATATATGTATAATAATTTGTTAAAAAATTTGTTTTGGAAAAAAAAACTGTATAGCTATTTACATATTTACATTTTTTTTGGCTGAACTACACTATAGTCCAATAATTTTTTTTGAAAGAAATTAATACTTTTATTCAGCAAGATGCATTAAATTGATCACAATTCACATTAAAGACTTTTACATGGTTACAAAAATATAAAAACAAAAATGCTGTTCTTTTGAACTTTATAGTCATATACATGTATGGGTATATATATATATATATATATATGTATAAAAAATTTCACAAAAAATATATCCAAGTGTATACAAAAATATTCAGCAGCACATCCAGCTTCAATAATAATCATAATTATTATTGATGATAATTATAATAAATTTTCTTGAGCAGCAAATCAGCATATTAGAATAATTTCTGAAGGATCATGTGACACTGAAGACTGCATCACAGGAATAAATTACATTTTAAAATGTATTCAAATAGAAAACTTATTTAAAATTAGTTTAAAAATAAATGTTATTTAAATGCAGCCTTAGTGAGAGACTTCTTTTAGAAACATCTGTAGTGGATTTCTTTGAAACAAAGTTAATGTTCTGAAATGATTGCTGAAGTGAAAAATAAATAACTTCCTTTTTTTTGGCCATTTCAAATCTCTAGAATCCCCAAAGAGGACATGCATTTCCAGCCTCTGGAGGAGATTGCTGAAAACTTGGAGGAATCTGTGACACGGAATCACAACCTCGCCCTCTTTAACCGGCTCCTGGGCTCCGCCCCGTCTCCCACAGGCTTTATTGGCGGAGCCTTACGGCGCACCTCCGCCCAGCTGCAGCGTTTGACACGTTCCGTCAGCTCGGACGCGTCCTTCTCCGACGCGGAGGACGAGGAAGAGAAGAGCCTGGGGAGGAGCGCGGGGACGGCCGGATCCATGCCTTCTGGACTCGGGCTGGACACCACTCAGAGCACCATCTGCAGCTGTGGAGCACTCATCAGCACCTGTCCTCCGCTGTCCGATGTGGAGTTCCACAAGCAAGCTGAGAGAGATGGAAAAGATGAAGAGAAAGACGAGAAATTGATGGAAAAAGAGTCACTAGTGCCCAAAATCCCACCACCCACAGCGCAGGCGTTCGCAGGAAGGAGTCCTTCTCTTGCTCTGGGCCGAATCAAGTCTCAGTTCTGTTCCTCAAGCGCCACCAACCGCTCTGTACCCGACTTCTTCTCTTTTCAGCCTATCAGTGACCCGGCAAAGGTCATGACCCCAAAACCCCAACCGACCAATAGCAAAGCAGAAGCAGTATCTTTACTGACTGTCCCATCGCTTGAAGTCTCGATATTCCCAGAGAATTCAGAAAGCAAGCAGATGCTGGCAGATTCTCAGTGGCTGCCCTCTAATGCTCAAATTCAATGTCAGTGTGTAGGGTCAGAGGTCACAGGGTCAGGAAGTAAGGTCAAAGAGTGACCAAATACACCTGGAATAGTTTTCTTCCCCACATTGAGCATCATGATCACGTTATATTAATACATGCAATCAGAAAGTGTGGATGCTCTTGTCTGAAGATTATTTGACATTTTTAAACTGTATTTTTAGATTCTTCTGAAAATGAATGGTATGATAAAGTAATCATGTGACAGAACATTGATAATCAGCACTGAGATCGATCTATTTTTTTTCTAGTTTCTTGAAAAAGTTAATGTCTAGATAAAATAGCAACATGTGGAAACTTCTCATATGAACACACACACACATAATGTATAAATATATATAAACAATAATTGAAAGAATAAATATGACACAGGCAATGTTCTTATGAATAGGAATAATAGCGTTCAGATGATAATTAGGTTTGATAGTGATCCAAACTGCAATGATAGAAATGATGCTCATGTGGGCAGTATTGCAGCATTGTAATATTTCTGGTGCTTTTAGATCCATAAGTGCAATATAAAAAAGAAACAACATACAGCAAATAAAGCTATGCAGTTATTCTTCATATTCTATAGTTTACAACAGAAATGAAGGTTTTGGTCAAATGTCAAAGCAGAAGCTTGTATTCGTATTATAGAAACAGAAAGAATTCTGATAAGACTAACTGAGTCTAGTTACAGCACTTGTATACTGTTGCCCTGCTATTGGTCTGAATTGCTTCTATTTGCTCTTCTCATTTGTAAGTCGCTTTGGATAAAAGCGTCTGCTAAATGATTAAATGTAAATGTGATTAAGTTAATATAATTGAATAAAACTATTATTTCAGTTTTCCAGCTTTTAATGATTCCACAACAGGATTTACTCACAGAAATGTTTTATGACTTCATTATCAGGTTTATTAATCATGGTTATTAAAGTTGAACAGCTGTCGTGTTGTTGATTATGCATGTCAGTGAATTAAATCTAGTTGCTGCCGCAGCTGCTGGTTTTTTTACTGTGAGAAAAGTACTTCAAGGGTCACATATTACCTCTAGAATGCCGATCAGAAAGGACAAAGCTCCAGACACAGGTACATTTTCGTCCAACAGCACATGAACGCAGCCCTTCACTTTCTATAACAGGAACGAAATGAATGTATCATGAAAATATGTATTCATAATCTTTTTGCTTTATTTTTGGTCACAGTGAGGCAGTACCTCTTTCACAGCTTCTTCTTTAACACATTTTGAATTTGAATCTGTTTTTGAATCTTTACCGCAGCATTGTGTGGGATAGTACGAGTTCTTCTTTACGAAAGTGGAATTTGTGAAGTCATCATAGCCTTTGTATCCACAGCATTTCACCTAAAATTCATTTAAAAAGTGTAATATTTATTAGAAGGAACTCAGCTGACATGAAGGCTAGTCTTACCTTGTTCATAGTTTCATCCCATATGCCAGTGATCGATGAGTCTTGTTTATAGTTCTTCTGAAGACTTTCAATGAATTTGACCTCTAAGCTGCTCAATGAATTTTCTTTCTGGTGACCAGAAAAGCAAGGTTGGTTGGCTGAGGGTTAATTTCTGGTTAATAATTGAATCCTTTTACAAAAATTTTACATTTTAATGTCTTGTCTTGATCAAAATGAGTTAAAACATAATTAAAAATTTTTATAATTTAAAACTGATTAATTTTAATTAATAAAGATGAAAACTGGTTATATTTTGATAAAATGTTTGAATATCTGTAAAAAACCATGTCGCCTGGCTAACATCATTCATAAAAAAAATTATATTTTTAAATGGTTTATATTTTTATAGTGTCAAAACCATCAAAAAAATCATAAATTGTATATATATATATATATATATATATACACATACATACATATGAAGACTTTAGATGCAATAACCCCTAAGTCTGTTCTCCACAATGAATAACATTTTGCAAGCAATCCTTGAAAACTAATCTCATTTTGCTCTTACCACCGAATTTGGGTGGAGGAAAAACACTGCAGCGATCAGCTGGAGGATGAAGATGATGAGTACAATGATGAAAACTGAAACGAAAGTGAAAAAGAACAGACAAATTAAAACAGGCAGTATATTTTGCATTTTATGTCAAGGAATTTGAGAATTTTATATTTTTTCTTCAAAGTACCACAAAAGCCAATCAAGCCCATCAGAGCAAGGATGCAGCCCAGAGCAATCAGCGGATTGAGTATCGATCAGCATCGGGGCCCCCAGCGACAGGATCATGGCGAGTGTAGTATCATTAACAGTTTTTAACACTTCAGATGTTTTTTTTGTGACCATATACCAAATCCTGCAGTCGCGCCCCCACTCAACTACAGCGTGTGAAAGCGAAAGAAAATGTGAATCATTTATTTGGAGGTGCTCATTCACTATTAGTGGGCTACTTACTCATTATATACCAAATTACATTTACTTACAGTGAGGAAGCTGTAGAAGGTGGAAACCAGCTTTAAACATCTTGTCACCTTCATGCTGTTGCTGTTTTTAATCTGTGGTAAAAAGAGATGTCAGTTAAAACTAGAAAAGTGTGTCAAGACAAACTTTGTACGTTGTATTAAAGCTAATTCTGTCATCATTTACTCCTTTATGAGTTTCTTTCTTCTGTTGAGCACAAAAAGAGATATTTTGAAGAATGTTGGTAACAGCGGACAGTAGCCATCGACTTGTAGTCATTTTTTTCCATACTATGGAGTAATAGTTTGGTTACCAACATTCTTCAAAATATCTTCTTTTGAATGTGAGTAAATTATGCCAGAATTTTTGGATTTCTTTAAAGGGATAGTTCACCCAAAAATGAAAATTCTGTCATTAATTACTCACCCTTGTGTCGTTTCAAACCCGTAAGACCTTCGTTCATCTTCAGAACACAAATTAAGATATTTTTGATGGAATCTGAGAGCTGTCTGACCACAGTCTCAACACAACTGAAATGTTCCCAAGTCCAGAGACGTAGCAAGGAGATCTGTAAAATAATCTATGTGACATCAGGGGTTCAACCGTAATTATACGAAGCTACGAGAATACTTTTTGTGTGCAAAAGAAAAATAAATAACGACTTTATTCAACAATTCGTCTCCTCCGAGTCACCCTGTAGCGCCATTTTGGAGAATATCCGCTGGAGGTAAACAGCGTATGGTGTTCTGTGTCAGCCGCGTCACGCCGAAACTGTTTCCTCCGTTGTTGTGATTTGATCTGAACGGAAACGGCGTATCGTTTTATGCCTGTCAAATCCACTCAAAGAAATTTCATTTGTGTCAAGGGAACTCTCATTTGAGGAACTTGCACCTTATAGTATCCAAACTTTGGTACAGGCAGAAAGACATACTCACACCAGTGGGATGCGTCCTGACAGATCAGCAGCGGTATCAAGCAGTTCCAGAGCGGAGAAGTGATTCTGGCAAAGATGTGTATGTTTTGGCTCCTCTTAAATGTTCTCTCCACATCCACCCTTAGAGAATGTGGTCGTGCTTTTATTTTTGATGCTGTGCATTTCCCACCTACACAAGGTTCTTCTAGAGGTGCTAAAAGCTCACATCCTCACAAGTGTACAAGGTTCATGCAAAAGGAAATAATGTACCATGCACAATGACCACAAACAAATGTCTTACAGTAAGAGCAGGCAGGTCAACAACAAATGCCGATAAACTTATATTTAAAAAAAGTTATTTTTAAAAGTGATTTTTACTGTTCAAAAACGTTTGACTGGTAGTGTGTGTGTGTGTGTATATATATATATATA
>NW_015505230.1:2222082-2233286 GCF_001515645.1 Sinocyclocheilus grahami
TCTTAATTTGTGTTCTGAAGATGAACGAAGGTCTTACGGGTTTGAAACGACACAAGGGTGAGTAATTAATGACAGAATTTTCATTTTTGGGTGAACTATCCCTTTAAAGAAATCCAAAAGTTCTGGCATAATTTACTCACATTCAAAAGAAGATATTTTGAAGAATGTTGGTAACCAAACTATTACTCCATAGTATGGAAAAAAATGACTACAAGTCGATGGCTACTGTCCGCTGTTACCAACATTCTTCAAAATATCTCTTTTTGTGCTCAACAGAAGAAAGAAACTCATAAAGGAGTAAATGATGACAGAATTAGCTTTAATACAACGTACAAAGTTTGTCTTGACACACTTTTCTAGTTTTAACTGACATCTCTTTTTACCACAGATTAAAAACAGCAACAGCATGAAGGTGACAAGATGTTTAAAGCTGGTTTCCACCTTCTACAGCTTCCTCACTGTAAGTAAATGTAATTTGGTATATAATGAGTAAGTAGCCCACTAATAGTGAATGAGCACCTCCAAATAAATGATTCACATTTTCTTTCGCTTTCACACGCTGTAGTTGAGTGGGGGCGCGACTGCAGGATTTGGTATATGGTCACAAAAAAAACATCTGAAGTGTTAAAAACTGTTAATGATACTACACTCGCCATGATCCTGTCGCTGGGGGCCCCGATGCTGATCGATACTCAATCCGCTGATTGCTCTGGGCTGCATCCTTGCTCTGATGGGCTTGATTGGCTTTTGTGGTACTTTGAAGAAAAAATATAAAATTCTCAAATTCCTTGACATAAAATGCAAAATATACTGCCTGTTTTAATTTGTCTGTTCTTTTTCACTTTCGTTTCAGTTTTCATCATTGTACTCATCATCTTCATCCTCCAGCTGATCGCTGCAGTGTTTTTCCTCCACCCAAATTCGGTGGTAAGAGCAAAATGAGATTAGTTTTCAAGGATTGCTTGCAAAATGTTATTCATTGTGGAGAACAGACTTAGGGGTTATTGCATCTAAAGTCTTCATATGTATGTATGTGTATATATATATATATATATATATATACACATACATACATATGAAGACTTTAGATGCAATAACCCCTAAGTCTGTTCTCCACAATGAATAACATTTTGCAAGCAATCCTTGAAAACTAATCTCATTTTGCTCTTACCACCGAATTTGGGTGGAGGAAAAACACTGCAGCGATCAGCTGGAGGATGAAGATGATGAGTACAATGATGAAAACTGAAACGAAAGTGAAAAAGAACAGACAAATTAAAACAGGCAGTATATTTTGCATTTTATGTCAAGGAATTTGAGAATTTTATATTTTTTCTTCAAAGTACCACAAAAGCCAATCAAGCCCATCAGAGCAAGGATGCAGCCCAGAGCAATCAGCGGATTGAGTATCGATCAGCATCGGGGCCCCCAGCGACAGGATCATGGCGAGTGTAGTATCATTAACAGTTTTTAACACTTCAGATGTTTTTTTTGTGACCATATACCAAATCCTGCAGTCGCGCCCCCACTCAACTACAGCGTGTGAAAGCGAAAGAAAATGTGAATCATTTATTTGGAGGTGCTCATTCACTATTAGTGGGCTACTTACTCATTATATACCAAATTACATTTACTTACAGTGAGGAAGCTGTAGAAGGTGGAAACCAGCTTTAAACATCTTGTCACCTTCATGCTGTTGCTGTTTTTAATCTGTGGTAAAAAGAGATGTCAGTTAAAACTAGAAAAGTGTGTCAAGACAAACTTTGTACGTTGTATTAAAGCTAATTCTGTCATCATTTACTCCTTTATGAGTTTCTTTCTTCTGTTGAGCACAAAAAGAGATATTTTGAAGAATGTTGGTAACAGCGGACAGTAGCCATCGACTTGTAGTCATTTTTTTCCATACTATGGAGTAATAGTTTGGTTACCAACATTCTTCAAAATATCTTCTTTTGAATGTGAGTAAATTATGCCAGAATTTTTGGATTTCTTTAAAGGGATAGTTCACCCAAAAATGAAAATTCTGTCATTAATTACTCACCCTTGTGTCGTTTCAAACCCGTAAGACCTTCGTTCATCTTCAGAACACAAATTAAGACATTTTTGATGGAATCTGAGAGCTGTCTGACCCTGCATAGACAGCAACACAACTGAAATGTTCCCAAGTCCAGAGACGTAGCAAGGAGATCTGTAAAATAATCTATGTGACATCAGGGGTTCAACCGTAATTATACGAAGCTACGAGAATACTTTTTGTGTGCAAAAGAAAAAGAAATAACGACTTTATTCAACAATTCGTCTCCTCCGAGTCACCCTGTAGCGCCATTTTGGAGAATATCCGCTGGAGGTAAACAGCGTATGGTGTTCTGTGTCAGCCGCGTCACGCCGAAACTGTTTCCTCCGTTGTTGTGATTTGATCTGAACGGAAACGGCGTATCGTTTTATGCCTGTCAAATCCACTCAAAGAAATTTCATTTGTGTCAAGGGAACTCTCATTTGAGGAACTTGCACCTTATAGTATCCAAACTTTGGTACAGGCAGAAAGACATACTCACACCAGTGGGATGCGTCCTGACAGATCAGCAGCGGTATCAAGCAGTTCCAGAGCGGAGAAGTGATTCTGGCAAAGATGTGTATGTTTTGGCTCCTCTTAAATGTTCTCTCCACATCCACCCTTAGAGAATGTGGTCGTGCTTTTATTTTTGATGCTGTGCATTTCCCACCTACACAAGGTTCTTCTAGAGGTGCTAAAAGCTCACATCCTCACAAGTGTACAAGGTTCATGCAAAAGGAAATAATGTACCATGCACAATGACCACAAACAAATGTCTTACAGTAAGAGCAGGCAGGTCAACAACAAATGCCGATAAACTTATATTTAAAAAAAGTTATTTTTAAAAGTGATTTTTACTGTTCAAAAACGTTTGACTGGTAGTGTGTGTGTGTGTGTGTTCAGATGCCACTTGGTTTGTTTTGTATCTAATAATATTTTATAATTTTTACATGTGGCTTAATAGTCCAAATACATTTCTGGGCCTATTATAATAATAAATCTGAGGTGACTCCGAGATTAATGCTGATTTGGCTCGCTCTCATTCATTTTCAAACAGGGCACTTCCATCATTGGCAAATAATTATGTGATGCATTTGCTGTTTTTAGACCATCCACTCCCACAAGCTGCAGTCATATATATATATATATATATATATATATATACACACACACGCACATTTTTTTAAAATGTATTTTTTAAAATAAATATATAAATATATTTTTCATATATTATATAAATATATAATAACTAGTCTTAGCTGTTCAATTTAAGTATATACACACACATATATATTTTAAAATAAATATATAAATATATATTTCATATATTACATAAAGAATATATAATACACACACACACAATATATATACATTATATTAATACTCCTTTAGTGTCCACAGGGAAGCAAATTTATTGCGTTCAAAGCAAATGGCAAGGACAAATATAATCTGAATTAAGGACATACTTTGAAACAAGTAACAAAAACTAGACTGACAATCATATGGACTGGATACTTCCAGAGCAGTCCTAAAATGTTTTATCACCTATATTGAAGTAAAACATGCATCCATCTTGCATCCATTAAAATAATCAGTATACATTTCAAAGCTACTGCACAATGACAACCAGACGCATTTTATCTGAGCATGTTGTAAACAGACACTGGAGTAGTTTGAAACTTTCCTAAAAAGCTGAGACTTTGGCATGTGAATTTCTGATTCCTGCAGTTTCATGCAGTATTTTCCCGGCTGTTCTCATCATGATATCACAGTTCAGTGTACTGGCAGCCACACATCACACTGAGATAAACCCATCCCATTTCATTCAATCCCTGAGGGGCCTGTTTATGTAACTAAAATTATTCATTTTAAGGGGCTTATGCCATATTCTTACTGTTTGGTTGGCATTTCATCCTATACATTGGCAGTACACTTGTGAAAGAGTCTCTCTTCTGGTGTACATGTGTGTAAGAGAGAGAGGGACTGAGTGAGTGCATGTGTGTGAATGTTTGCCTTCAAGTATGAGTGTTTGTTGAGAGATGATCATTAACATCCACAGCCGCTCTGTTCATCAGGGGGCGTGTCTTGCAGACTCAGGCCTTTGTGATTGGTTAACATGCTCGGGTCTCCATCCAAGCTCTCGTTCATTTTGTCACAGATGATGTCAACCAGCCGCTCAAACACCTGCTTGACGTTAATGTTATCCTTTGCACTGGCCTCGAAAAACTGGAAGCCCCATGAACCTTGTTGGTGAATCCAGCTTGTGTTACAAAATCATTATTTCTATATAAAGTAAAATTTGGTTAAAATAAGTATAAAGTCATCTGTTTATTTTACAAATTTGTAAACGTTTTTCAATTTTTTTTTTTAAATCAAATTATTTTTTCAAATTGATTTATCTTCACCTTCACCTTCACACACACACACACACACACACACAAGTGAATCATATCTACATTCTGCCTACTGCCATCTTACATGCTGAAAGATTTTTTTGTAAATATTATGTAAAATATCTATTAATGTAATTACAGAAATTGTTATGAATGCTATCTTTAAATTGAATAGTGTGATATCATATATATATATATATATACACCCCTACACACACACACACACACATTTTATATCAGCCATCAAAAAATCCACATTGGTCGATCACAACATACAGTATAATACTACACTACATGATGCATTATATCTAATATCTATTGGGCATTCACACCCTTTGAGCAACACATTTGCTCCCAGTACTTTGAAATGCCTGTATCATTACTTCCTGTATTTTTTTGTCCATATAAGGTTCTGAAGCACAAAGGAAATTCAGAGGGTGATGTAGCATGAACAGGGTCCAAAATGAGCACTCACCAAGCACTGAATGAGAGTAGCATTTTCAAGTAATTTTTCTCCCAAAATGTAAATAATTTATTCTCCCCATAATGTCCTTTCAAGCCTGTTTTTTATGTGAAACACAGAAAGGTGAATTTTTGAAGAATATCCATGCAACTCAATGTTATATAACAGAAATCCAAGGCAACTGGGTCTGTAAAACTCAAAAATGACCAGAAAGGACCATAAAAGTATTATAAATATGGCACATATGACTATGTAAAAAATAATGCAGAATACAATTTCATAGCCAATTAGAAATATATATATATTTTTGGCAGGGATTGCAAAAAAAGATAAGTTTGGAACCTGTGCATGCTCAAGTCTCCATTTACAGGCTTTTGTGTGTGTGTGTGTGTGTGTGTGTGAATGATGTTTTTATGGTCCTGTAACATGCCTAGCTCATTAGCCAGTCTCTGGCCGTCTTCTCTGGACACCAGTCTGTCGTCCTCCAGATCACATTTGTTCCCCACCAAAATCACCTGAGCGTTGTCCCATGAGTACGTTTTAATCTGAGTCGCCCTGGAACACACACACACACACACACACACACACACACACACACGAATACAGTCAACACTGACATGCTCAAAACGTGCTCGTGTCCGCCCCCTTTGGGACCATTATGAAATGTGTGGCACTTTAACAAGGAACATTTGACCTTTCAATCATTCTCACTACCTGGGGTCATCGCAGGATGTCTTACTTTGGGATTTAGCATCTGACTCTAGGACTTTAAATAAAGGAAGTAAACTCACCAGTCTTGCACAGCGTAGAAGGATTCTTGGTTAGTGATGTCATACATTAGCAGGAAGCCCATGGCCCCTCTGTAGTACGCTGTGGTAATAGTGCGGTACCTCTCCTGCCCTGCTGTGTCCTGACGAACAACATACAAGAAAATACAGCCATCAACGTCTCTTTTCAAGTCAAGTCAAGTCAAGTCACCTTTATTTATATAGCGCTTTTAACAATACAGATTGTGACAAAGCAACTGAACAGCATTAATTAGGAAAATAGTGTCAATAATGCAAAATGACAATAGTAAACACTAATTTTTCAGTTAAAGACAGTTCATCATTGAATTCAGTGATGTCAACATCCAGCTCAGTTTAAATAATATCTTTGCAATTATGTCAACGATATCGCTGGAAATTGAAGTGTCCCCAACTAAGCAAGCCAGAGGCGACAGTATTCTTTTAGTTCAATAAACACACACACACACACATCTAAAAGCATTTTTTCCTAAAACACTGTGCAGCAGAAACCCTATGGTTTGCTGAAAGCGTTCATTGCTTTATGCTTTTATCGTCAACTTCATGAGTTATTTTTCTTAATGATTCGTTGCTGTTATTTCTTGTTAGAAGAGTCTAATATTCCAGTAGAATGCAGAAAGACTTAAAATAAATGGGATATTTCACCATTATATTCATCATAAGTGCAACAAAAAATGATACAATAGTGCAACAAAAATAATAGTGTAATATAAAAATGTAAAACAAAATCTATAAAATAAAATAAATAAAAAAAACATACAGATTCACAAGGTTTAATGCAAGTAAAATTCAGAAATCATATCTATTTTAAAATAATGTTTTCTAGACAGCTTTCACTATATTAATTTAGCAAACTGTACTATTTTCATGTAAATATTTTCCTCCACATATTTTTAATTTTCAAACACGTAAAATGCTAGAAAGGGACTTTGAACAATTTTTGATTAGGTAAATTATGTATTTAATAATGTCTTCTACAGGGATCACAAAACTAGTCATCTTTAGGAAACCTGTTGGCTAAACAAAACGTGTGTTTAAAAATCACAGCAATATTGACAATGTTGGATAATTTCACATTGCCAGCAAAGTCAATGTAAATATATCTTGAATAATTGACAATCTGCCTAACTTCTGTAGTAAATGCAATGCAAACAAAACAGAATCAGGGGTTTAGAGTTAAACAGCCATGTTAATGTGGTAACTAGGCAACATTTGATTAGTTTCCATGATACTGAAAAGCCTTGACTTGATCTAGAATGCTGTGACCTCACCTATGTAGGTAACCATTGGTTTGGGCAGCTGTTAGAGGCTTGTATATATGCATGTATTGTATTTTAGGGGAAGAGACAAATTCAAACTAATGGGAGCTTGACAAAAGCCTCAGCCCCTTCTTTCAACAGAGATACGATGTGCCACCTGTCCTTCACACACACACACACACACACACACACACAACAGCTAACTTCACAACAAAGACAAGTGAATCATATCTACATTCTGCCTACTGCCATCTTACATGCTGAAAGATCTTAAAGCAAGCCTTACAGTCAGGAAATTTCAATGAAATTTTTCTTCAACAGCCATGACTGTGTCAATAATACAGCAGTTCATGTATAATATTTGCTCTTCCTTCATAGCAAAATGACTCAATTTACTTTCGTCATTGTCTTTAAATCAAGAACTCCTCCTTTAAGTAAACAGAGAATATGTAAATGTGAACATGCACATATAACTTTCCACAAATAAGGT
Source organism: Sinocyclocheilus grahami (assembly GCF_001515645.1). Taxonomy (NCBI): domain Eukaryota; kingdom Metazoa; phylum Chordata; class Actinopteri; order Cypriniformes; family Cyprinidae; genus Sinocyclocheilus; species Sinocyclocheilus grahami. Next base: position 2,229,547 of record NW_015505230.1, read on the forward strand.
ATACTCCAAATAGTCCAAAGTGTTTATAAAAAATCACTGGACGCCATAAATCTCCATGTTTTTTTGTGTTGAGGGAACAAAAGAATATTAGATCAACTATTATATACTATAAAAGACCTTAAGCGCGGACAATGAGGATTTGCACCTGTACCATTTAAGAGGTCTTGAAATAAACTTATAGAGTAAAACCTTACAAGAATGTTGTTAATTTGATTATTTTGAATGGATAATTCATTGTAGTAAAAAAAAAAAAAAAAATTAAATAAAAAGTTTACTTTTTAATTAACTATGATTATTAATTAACTAAACATAATATTTACATTCACTGTCTATTTATTCAAAAATAAAAAAATTAATAAATACATTTGAATACTTTAAGGCCTTATTTTAACCTTATTAGTGGGACATATAATAACAAACTTGTGTATTGGAGACACAAACATCATTGGTTTACTTCCTACTGCACATTCTCATTGCTATAGCAATATAGTCAATAAAACATGACTGATTATTAACTAAACACCTCCAAACACTTAGTCAAGAGAAAAGGCCCCATGTCTTCCCCACCCTTTAAATACACCACACACACACACACCACGCACGCACACACACACACACACACGGCTTGGCCTGCGCTCTTGGATCTTGACAACCGTAGAGGACCTTACAGAATACGAAACCAAATCTACAGCCATAGTAGGAATGAGGGATGTGGCTTTCCACCATCAGAGAGGATTTTACACTACGCTTCCCTACAGGTGCAGCCGGAAACAAATGCAATGCTTAAAGCAAATAATAAAATGCAAATAACCATACAATCATGCATACAGTAGTTAAGATAGCAAAATAAATGTATGCATCAATTTTTTAAAGAAAGGTCTATATTTAGACTACATTAAGTATGGGATCTCAGGTCAATCACATTTGCATGCATTGCAAATGCATTTAAATTTTTGTGTAATAAACTTGTACGGTAAATATTTTTGATACCGTAAATGAAATAAATAGATAAACAAATGCACCCATGCATTGGGTCGCCACTTGATGTCCAATGTAAAATGTGCATCCTGAAGTGAATCCTCTGATCTAATGTATTATAAAGCATCAATGTAATATGATATAACAATTGGGCAGTGGCGGCTCGTGGGTAGGAGGTAGGGAGGCAGAGGTTTTGGTCTGGGATCCCTGCCGATTATTATTATTATTATTATTATTGGAGGCTAGCCTCCCTTGCAAGGGTTCTTTTCTCAACACTCCTCAGCGCTGAAAGTGAACACTCGATGGTGATTAGCTCATTTTTTTTTACCAACGGAGGCACGAGAGCTCAGCGCTCACCCGGCCTCCCCCTACCCTTCTCTATCATTAGCAGTTGCAATTACATCAAAAGATTCGGCACATTTGCGATAGAAAAGCAGCACTTTCACGTTATGGTATTACAGCTGTGAAATTACAAACAAACAATACACATTCTGAGACATGAACTGAAATGAATTGTGAATTGTATTAGCATTAAATCCTAATCCTCCTCCCATTTTCACCTCAAAATTATGGGGAAGCTGTGCCTCCCCCGACGAGCCGCCACTGCAATTGGGACTGTGCCATCACCAGCCATCAGACTTGACATGATGCCATTTTTCTGCAGCTTTATTAATCAATCTAACATACAATTTTCACTTCGTGGATGAAAAAATAATAATAACAAATACTCAAGAAAGCTGAATATCTTATAGATTGATGGTGGACTCTATTGACTTGGGCCATCAAACAACCCCCTAGCAACTGCCTAGAACACCCTAGGCAACCACATTACAATGTGCCAAAAACATCCCAAATATCATAACAACCACTGTCCTGGTGCCAAACAAAACTAGTTTTGTATGTAAAAATCTAATTTTATAAGCTCTATTCTCGCCAATCTTAGACCACTGCAGGCAGAGCGGAGTTGTTCTATGGTGGGCACACAAGTGCATTCTGGGAAAATGCTACTCATCACCTCTGAGGCGTTCTCACCCACTTCCTTTTATCAACAGAAAGTGCTGTCGCTTCCTCTGTCGAGGAAGTCTGCGGCTGCGAACTGGCGCACAACAATAACAACTAAAATTACAGCGTCAGAATTTACAGAATGTAACTGTATATTTCACTTAGAACTACACTCTGGACTATAACTGGATCATAAATAATTTCTTGGCAGGACTGGGCAGTGGGTAGTTGATATTCGGACCCACTTCCTGTCTTGGTATTGATTCAATTAGTGATTTAGAGCAGAAGGCAGATGCATGCTGGTCTGGACGGTCAAAAAGCACAACTAATTAGATTTTATGGCTTTCGTTTTCTAAAGGTTCCCTCAAAATGGATTTGGCCCTGTGTGTGTGTGTGTGCACGCTCCACGCATAATGCATCAAATGATGGGGCCATCTGCTTTGGGTAATTCTGGATGTTTTGTAACATTAACCATCATTGCTGGCACACACCTCACCTAGATTATCTTGACCAAGATATCACTAATCATGCTGACATACCATTGGCAGATCCTCTTTTGTCAGCGTAACGGAACAGAAAACTAGTTTTTCCAACGCTGCTGTTACCAATGATGAGGAGCTTGAACATGTAGTCAAAATTCTGATCGGCTACATCCTTCTGCACCTGCGTCTGATGACGGGTATCATTGGTCGACGCCATCTAGAGGGGTGGAGGGAAAGTGGAAATATAAGACAGACAATCATATAGTCACCATTTACAATGAAAGTAAATAATGAAGGTTGTCAGACACCAGCATATGTCGGGCCCTGAGGATACTATGGCCCTTTTGCTCATTTAGCTGAAGCCCTGTTGATACACTTAATCACTCATATGTAGTTTAACTAGCTACCTTTCTTTCTTTGTACATCAGACATGCTGAGTGAGGACCTTTCCTTGATTAAAGGCCATTACAGCAGAGACCAGCTCAGCACAATTCATTCTAGCCATAAAAACAGTACTTAAAAAGTGGGAAGCACATTATGAGAATAGTTTAAGGAATAGTTCACAAAAAAAATATTGTGTACACTGTATTACTCTATTTGTATTTTAGATACTATTTTGTATTTTAGAAGCGATTTTAGTATTATATACTACTAGTATTAATACTTTCAATTAGCTTTCATTTGCATATTTTTGTTTTCATTTTAATTTGAGTGTTTTAGTCATTTTGTTACGTGCTTTTGTCCTTTTTATTAATGACATTTGTATGTATTTATCTATAATTCATATTCATATCAGTTTGTGTTTCAGTACTTTTATTTCAATTTCAGTTAGTAAGTTGACGTTTTTGATTATTTATTTTAGCTTAATTTAAATGTTTGATTATTTCAATTTCTTAATTGACTTAAATCCCAGTCTGTTCATCACACAAGCTATAGTATGACTTTAAAGACTTGAAATACAACTCATAAGTAATTCGGATTACTATTATTATTATTACTACTATTTATGGCCCTTTTTCGAGACTGATACACATACTTACGAAAATTGTTCAATGGAAAAGTGCACATTAAGACTCTTCGAAAAGTCTTCATTTAAGAAAAACTAAAGAAACCCTCTAATAACATGTGACTATTTAAACTGAACAAGTACTAACATCCTGCTGAAGCACAGAGAAAGAGCTGATCACATCAACACCTGTACCTGAAGAGGGAGTTACCAGGATATGACACACCTTATACATATGATTGAACACAAAGCGGTTGTGCCACAGTGACTCT
>NW_015505230.1:2233296-2251659 GCF_001515645.1 Sinocyclocheilus grahami
ATATATATATATATATATATATATATATATATATATATGCAATTTTAAATAAAATGATAAGGGATCCCTTTTGCACAGGCAAAGAATAAGATGAGATGACAGGTTACATTTGATCTGATACTGGTCGACCCAAACAGCAGCACACACCCTGAACTGTGAAATCTACAGATCTGTCAAACACAATATCAGCTTACATGAGCAAGTCAAACACACTCAGAAAATATACATTTGAGCATGTCATCAATAGCTGAGTTTTGGGGTTGAAAGGTACATTAATAGGCAACTGAAAGGGCTCTGATCGTGCTTCCATATGGACATCTTCCTTACAACTCTCTCCACTGTAAGCGACTACAGAAAAATGCGTATCCGTCGGGCACAAACAGAACAGGGTGACTAACCTTATCCGGCTCTTCTTAGAGGTGGTTATTTTATTCTATGCACTTGATGTTGCGCTTTTCCTCAGCTGGTTTCGGACATCCAGTCCTCGCACTTTTCCCGCAAAACACACTGGAAAGGGTCCACTCGCCTTAAAACCCGACCATTCCCGTGCCTAAAGAGGGGCGTTGCAAAGTCAGACGCTTGATGTCTGCAGCGACCTGGCTGTCGACCATTTATTTGTGCTGAAACTGCGCTGGCTGTTTCCAGATCAGCCTGCGGCCCTGGCGAGCTTCCAGCCCGCACTCACGGAGCAACCAATCAACAGGTCCCCTGTCAGCCACGCAGCATTGTCTTCTGCTAGTTACATACGGGTCATTCTGTGAATCGAGTTCCATTAGCGTTTTCAAATGGTGATAAAAACACAAAAAAGTAACAAGATCGACAGTTTTACAGTTTAACCCTTTAACTGTCACCCCCCATTTTTTTTTAAATAGGCATGCAGGTGCACTATCCAAACTTTAATTGTTGTAATTTTATGAACACTTTGGAATACATACATAAGGTTGGTCTCTTGTTAAAGAAGAAAATCAGCAAATTATCGCAAAAGTGGAATTTTTTTTCCAAAAATTGAAGTATCAAAAAGTTATAGTAGTTTAAATTTGCTGTAAAGAAAATGCACTATATTAATTTTATTTTATATATAATAAATATTTTACATATAAGGTTTTACTCTAAAATTGGTATAAAATTATAGCCTTATGTCTAAATAAGATATGTTCCAAATTTGAAGTTAATATGAAAAAAATTGAGGTTCCTGTGAGATTTTATTTAGGGTGTTATACCACAAACAGCCACCAGGTGCCATCCAAACTCCATTGAATTTTTTTAATGCATTTTTCTGTCACAAATGTCTAGATTTCTCTGTCAATATTACTTCTATCTCAAAATAACATATCTCAAATATGGAATCCTGAGACTCAGACCTTTCCAATGATATGTTTTTTGTCAAGATTATAAAAAGTTTTGATTCTAAAAGACCGTAATTCATTTTGTAATATGACACTTGACACCGCCCACTACGGGGGAGGAGACCGCCAAAAGATTTTAAAGTACCATTTCCATGGTAACGCAATGTCTGATTTCGAAATGGTTTTCATGGGATGAATCTTGGGCTTCTAAGCTTTCAAATGATATATGATTTATGATGATTACTAAAATATTTGATAGAGAAAAAGACAACAAAAAAAAAAGAGCGCCAAACATCCCACAGGTGGGACGGTGACAGTTAAGGGTTAATCATACAAGCTTTTTGGCCAATTGCAAGAATCTAAACCGTGCCTTTTTATAAGAAAGAGAATTTAAAGCTGATATTTCTACAAATATTTACCAGTTAATCAGTATATATATATATATATATAGTTTATATAATCTATAAACCTAAAATAAAAATATAATAAAAAAATATTTTATTAAAAAAACGAATTTATTAAAAAATAAATATACTATTTATTTAATGCACTGTTTGAACTTTATTCAAAAGGAAACTCCAACATTAAAAGGAAATAAGAACAGTTATTTTTTTAGCTTTAAAAAAACAAAAAATTATATTCATGTGCATATACAGAAACAAGCTTATCTAAAATCTTCTAGACACAAAAGAGGAAAACAAAAGGCACACACCATCAGGAATTGAGCAATCAAAAGCATGGCTATGAAACGCAAACTCACAGGTTTCAGCTTGCTTTGCACACTAGGTGTTCATGAGCAAAGATATGTATTATTTTAGCAGATCGGTTTATTTGAACTAGTTTTTACTTACACTAGAGCACATCTTTAAATAAGTTTTATTAACTGAACTCTTAAATTGAACTAAATAATAAATCTTTCAAGCCCACAACAAAAAAAACTAAACATTTTGCATCAAAACTGGAAAACACCTAAAGGTGCTGAAATTGTCATTAACAAACAATCAGAAGAAAGAAAACTAGCTTTCGACTTCTAAAAGTAATCTAACAAATAAAATAAACTCCTCTGTGTAGAACTGTGTAATGTAAACTCTAAAGAAAAAGAAGTAAATGTAAAGCCTATCAATTTAGCTGCCCATTGGTGCATTGAGGTTTGTGATTGGCTGGATCACTGGCCTCCCACAGCTTCTGAAACTCCTGCTGATAGGGCCGCACAAGCGCCGGCTCCTCCGTAACCATGATGTTTTCTTTGTTGCTCTGGACTGCGGTTAGGGTCCAGTTGAGGGAGCCAGTGATCAATTTCCTGCCGTCCACTAATGCAAACTTATGGTGCATATGAACAGCTGCGCTCATCTCGTGCCTCACACGGATGCCTGTAATAGAGGTCAAAAACAGATTGGAAACGATCAATTAGCTCCAAATCCGCTTGCAAATTAACAACAGATGCGATTTCGACATCTGTCAAACCCCTCCATGAATCCTCTAGATCCTTTAAGTCTGCTCTAATGCATCATCACAGTCCGCAGTAGGCGGGTGTAACAGCTCGCAGAAGTTACAGCACTGTCTACTGAAACAACATGACAGTTTTTACTACCTGCAACAGTCGTACAAGTTCTGACTATGAATCGTTTCGTACTGCATACCAGAGTTGTGAAAACAAGCACATGCTAAATACAATGATAAGGTTTGCAGACTCAGTAAAAACCTCGAAATATTATGGAATAGTTTTTTTTTTAATTCTTAGAATTTTTACTTTTTTTTTAATTCTTAGAATTTTAAAAATGTGATTTTAACTCTACTAATGTAATAATAATGAAGATTAATAACGTCTTAAGTCACAAACATTATAGACATTCTATGTTTTTTTAAGTTATACTTCAGTATTGGGAAATTACTAATACTTCAGTAACGCTTCAGCTATAATATTATTATTTTGCGAGAGAGAGAGAGAGAGAGAGAGAGAGTATATGCTTTGGCCATACAGTATATACCGTATCAGCAATTTATGAGCTGCTTGTAAATCCTGCAATATGTCAAGAGTATTATTTAAAATAAGTACCCACCATTATTAGACAAATTCTTCAAATTATTATTATTATTTTTTTTAATCAAATGTAATTTCCCAGTCACATTTTCTTGGTTAAATAACTCAGAAAAAGAAAAAAAAATCTATTTAATATTTTTACATTAACATTTGCGTTGTTTTATTTTTGTACTACACATTTTTTTCTCATCCAATATTTTGTGGAGGCACTGCCTCTGTGTCCTCCTCGGAGAAAATGCCCCTGAGATATATATATATATATATATATATTATAAATACACACACATGCATGTATATATTTAAGAAAAATATGTTTTGTTTATATATAAAATATTTATATTTATATAAATTATATACGAATATAAATATATAAATTTATATATAAAAAAATATATATACATGTATGATTGTTTGTGTATTTATTTATCTATACACAATAAATATACACAGTACACACACAATCGCGATTAATCGTTTGACAGCACTAATGTATATATACATTAATTTTTTTAATTAAACATACTTATACTTTAACTATAACTATATATATTATTATACTTTTTGTCTGATTTTGTTTTTTTTTTCTGGAATATAGCATCTTACTTTTCTGGTAGTTTTTTTTTTGTCCGTTTCTTGAGTTTGATGACTGACATCTTCACTACTATTAACAATGGCAGAATTTTCATTTTGGCGTGAACCAACCCTGTGAAATCCCATTATGCGACAACACACCTGCCTTACGGAGGGCGCCGATCTGAGATCCAGTGATGGTCATGTAGTCTCTGTCCGTAACCACTCGTACAACGACTCCCTGTGCTTTTTTGCTGCATACTTCACACCGATGTCACTTTGTGTAGAAGCCTTTAGTCTTGGCCTGGGTGCATGGAGAGAGAATATGGAAAAAATACGTATTCACAGGTTGTTCAAGTTGAGTTTGATCAGTTTCTCACCACTCGAGCCAATGTGATGAGGGTACACTGGACCAGCGTGTGGTTCATGTCTTCGAAAAGGTCATTGGCCTCAAAGATGTCATGTGGTTTCAGGCCGTATTCACCAATGGCTCGAACAAAGTGAGTGATGTTCTCTAACTAAGAGAGATTGAAGGAATAGATCAAAATAAAGTTAGGAATGGATACATCTTTATATTTCTCCAAAATTCTTCTTGTCTCATAGATACCAATATGCCATGTCCAGAAATACAGTATTTGTAGGTCAACTCATTTGAAGTACTCTAAACAGACTGGAGTTAATGAGGTAAAATAGTCCATTCATTAGCGGAGTTTGACTCTTGTGTTGCATTCCTTGTTTATGCAATCTACTCTTTATAGCCTGTTTGTTTTAACTACTGTAACTATTTGCACTTTTAAATCAATAACCACTTTGACAGTGCCAAAGGACTGCGTTAGTGTTTTAAATAGGTGGTTTAATCATAACAGCGCTTAGAGCAAAATTCTGTACACATCTACATTCTCTGCATTTCTCTAAACTAAACAGCACATATCCGCAAAGCTGAAGGATCCATCACATGTACTTATGTATTGTAACAAACATCAGTTGCATTCTTAAAACGGCATAAATGTGGCTCATAGTTTCCATTTCAAAACATCAAACATAGTATGCATACAAATTTGATTAGGAGCAACACGAGTGATGCTTCAAAATTCAAACATTGCGGATATACACATTACCTTGTGCCAATTCAGTGCTGAATGATTGACCTTCAGAATGGATCCAGGTTGCAGTTTGTTGATCAGCCTAGTGAACAAAAGATTCTCATTAATTTGCATCTACATGTCCACTAACTCTCAGAGTAGACTGTTAGGGTAGGTTTAGGGTTAGTAGAATAAGTTGACAAAGAAAGTGTTAGAAGATATTAAGCAGACAGTCTACTAATACTCTACTAACTGCTAGTTGACATGTAGTTGCAAAGTTACTTACTGTTAATAGAATGTCTAAAGTGGACTATCGAAATAAAGTGTTACCTAAAAGAGATTTTTTTTTAGACAAATGTTTTGGAAATGTTGCTGTTTGGCAACTCCTACCACAATGGAAGCGGTTTTCCTTTAATCTCTTTTGAAATTTCTTTTTTAAAAGTTTAACCTCTAACTAAGTTCATGTTTCTTTTCTGAATCAATGTATTCAAATATTTCTACTGAATATTTGCACCAGTGTAACAAGCTTTTTAATGAGGAAATGCATTGCTGCAGTTCCATTGCGGCACAGAATTGCCAAAGGGCACTGCTCATAATTTTTTGCAAAACTGTTGGGCAAAGTTGATAAACAACAACATTTATTTTACTTTCGTATGCAGTCAGGGCTTTCAAGTTTATGGCAGTTGTATTATAAAGTGCACATACCTTGGTCCTGACATCAGCAGAGAGTCCGAATGTGGGTCCTTTGCTGAACTGGGTGCTCATGGTCTCTGTCCTGTTGATGCTCCTGTGATCTGTATCTGCTCTCTGAGCTGCGGCCCAGGAGTTCTGCTCTGATCTCTCTCCATCTTTTAAATGCCCCTCTGTTCATGTGTCATACTGTACAAGTCTGCCGCTCATTGGCTGAGGCCTCTTGACCACCTGAGCAGTCATGAGCATGAATATGCTGCTGCCATGGGTCAAATGATTCCTAAAGGAATAGTTTAACAAAAATGAAAATCCCAAACGACACAAGTTTTCTTCTCTGCTTTCTGAAGTTTTCTTCTCTGCATTTGGTTTAATTCAAAAGAGCAAAAGTAATAATAGTAAATGACTACTAGTATTATTATCACCGTAATAATAATGTAATAATAAATTAAGCAAGGAGGGCAGGAAGATGATGGTGGATGGAAGGAAAGGAGACGATGGAATTTGAGCGCTTTATTTGCTCATGACGGTCCTACAGCTGTCATGTGTTTGTCGACATATTTATAACAGAAAGAATCCAGAGTGAAACTGAACTGAGTTCATCACATCAGTGAGTTTCTGTAACTGTATATGAACAAGACTAATGCACACACACACACACACACACACACACACACACACAATATATATATATTTGGTGGCCAACGTTGAATGCTTTTATGGATGGATAGATGGATGGATGGATGAAAAGTTGGAAGTTGGCAAGACTAAAGTAGTGGCTTGCTCACATACTAATTTAAGGAATGCACTCCAGTCCAGTTTGGCAAGAGGTGTTTAAAACTGTTTTAAGGTATGAGCCAAGGATAGAGTGGTCATAAAACAAATTAATGCACATTTGAAAGATTGCAATCCAGAGAACTTAAAGGAATAGTTCACTCAAAAATACATTAAATGATGGACTGATTTTTGTGGTTTTTATCAGCTGTTTGGTCTTTCATTCTGTTGGCACCCATTCACTTTAGAGAATCCATTAGTGATATAACGCTAAATTCTCCAAATCTCTCTTTTTTTTCCTTTTTCAAGATTTTCAAGTTCCTCCTGCCTTCTACAAGTGAGTTGAAAAATATTACCATTTGTCCCAGTAACAACCATAATTTTCCACCAGATGGCGGTATGACCAACCTTGCCCACTAGACTCAAGGATGTTGACAACATGGTCACACATGCTTTACAAAGGACACTTTATGAGATTATTTACTCAAACAGTCTTTCACCTCCCTAATTTTCTCTTTCTCTTCTATATTTCTTCTAACATCTTGGCTACCCCATATGTATATGTATTACCCAAGAGCCATTCACTTAGTTGCCTTAGCTACAATTTCAAAAGAAGCACAGTATGGAATTGCATACTAGCATACTACTCTCACCATTTCTGCGGTATGCATTATATATGTCTTCTAAACTCATTATTTTACATAACTAAATTAAACATGCAATGTCAATGAGGTCAATATGACAACAATGTTGCATACTACCATTTGTTGCATACATACATAGTTACATAATGCAAAACCCCATCTTATTTTTAATGAATAGCAGGCAGTATAGAGTATATGCTCTTCACTAAGCATAAGGTTAGTATTTCATTCTTAAAATATGTATATATATTAATTGATTTTCCACTTCACACCCCTTCATACACAAGCATTCCAGTTTAAAAGCACTCAAAATCAAAGTCCCTGAACTCTAGGTCAGATCTGTGCCACGCATACACCACAGTCATTTAGCATGAACGGTATTTTTCAGATCTGTCAAGTAAGCGATGCATCATTTATGCTGGATGAGTCAGACCGTTCACACCCCTGGGGTTTACCTGAGGACTCTTAAACTGTGTGTGACGGAGTTTGAAACATGCACTGTATAAACTACAGCACATCCAGTACAATTAATTTCTTCAGATTTTAACTCTTTAAATCACTACAGGGTTTCTTACCTGCACCATCCTGTAACATATGGTTATAATCAGCAAAAGACAGGGATGAATAATGGAGAAATATTGCACAATCCTGCTGTGGCTTTGAGGCAGGTTTTGACCAATGACAGAATGTTGTCTAGCAGCTCCAAGAATCCAGGCTTAACATTAAGATTTACCAGGTACTTGCTTTTCAGACAAGAAAAACAGTTTGAGACTAAAACTTTAATTCACTTATCCAAAAACAGTTTGTAATAATAGACAAAGCTAGCACGGGGCATCAGGAATCTAAAGTCAACTCTATAGTGATCCAGATATTCTGCACAATTTGGGCAACACAACCTTGACTGCCCTGTGGGAAAAAGACATAGTTTCAGCCCAGTTTAATGCTCCTTTGCTGAACTGGGTGCTCATGGTCTCTGCCGTAGAGTTGAGTCTTTGTTAAACAGAAAGTAAAAAAATATATATCTTTTTTTATTTTAAATAGAATATTTTGTATCATTATACATATCTTTACATTCACTTCTGATCAAATTTTGTCCTCGCTAAATCTTACTGGCCTCAATGTTTTACATTTAAATATAAATATATTTTATAATTGTATCAAATATATTAATAAATGTAATTATTACACAAAAATCACTTTGTTCTCCACTCACATGCTGCATATGTGTGCAGTGTGACACCTAATCTCAATCAAGCAGAAATGCAAACAAAACCTGCTGATCAAGTTCTCCAGAAGTTCACCGGAGAAACTTGAGCTTCGGTGGAAGCAAGAACAATCTGACCGTCTGTACAAAAAACAAGCATGATAAATGTTACTATTTATAAATAGTTCATTTTTCATTGTTTTGCATTGTTCAAAATCCTAAAACTCCACTTATTTCGTGGATTAAATGAAAAAACATTCAACATTTCAACATGATTTCAGACTTTTGGACCCCACTGTATGTGTGTATGTCATCATCCTTACATATACTCCTTTAGGGAACCTCATCCAGAATGAATTACAGTTTGCATTTGGCAATCATTCCATTCAGAGTACAGTGAGCTGTATCATAATGTGGGACATGTGACCCTGTTCAATACTTTATTGTCCGCGCAATTCAATGAATGTCTTTCCTTTCAGCATGATTTCAATTATTCTGTCTCATGGAGGCATTTCATGAAAGTATAAAATCCAGTTGTACCAATTTCATAAAGACGATTCCAGTAACAATAAAGGCACTGTATTCATCTGAAAATGTTCAAGGAGCCAAAAGCTGAATTTATACCAACAGGCCCTCTCTTATACAGAAATGAAGGACCATAAATGGCCAGATGTGCTTATTACTGCTAAATAAATCAGTGTCGTATAAGATCTCCCTCACGGGCTGAGCATCCCAAACGCTTTCAAACTCCAATCACTGTTAAGTATAAAGATCTGAATTTCATCATTTAAGTTTGAAATAGAAAAACATTTTTTTGTACTTGTTCCAAAAGTTCAGATAATGTTCTAATAAAGTTTACAAAATGATAAAATGGAATGTTCTCTGTTTTTTTTAATTTTTTAAACAGCATGTTCCAGAAACATTCAGAAATAAAGTTTTAACTTTATAAAAACATTCTTAGAACATATTTTTGCTTGCTGGGAGCTCAGTGAGAGTATTCTGAAAATACATTTTATGTTGCTATCACGCATGCTTTGAGTCTTATCTGGTTCCTTCTTCATTTACACACACCGCCCCCATCCCTCCAGACTTCACATAAAAGCCATCAATATATTATTACCTGTTCCACCAGCTCCGTATTGATCTGATACCTCCATCTCCTCTCATCTACTGCCAGAGCTATGTATCTATTCTGGCCAGCTGTGGTGAAGACGACACTAAAACTCTGGCAGTACAATTTCATTGATTTCTCTACTGGGATTCTCTGCGCTGGTGCATGAGTGTGTTCTGGATATTAAGTGGCTGTTAGACATCGCAGAATATATTGCATCATAACAGTTTATCTTCATGTATATGTATTGAAGTACTTGCATTCAGATTTAATGCGACAGATCTAATAGATGAACATTGCATTTGTCATGTTGGTAATAAGATGTGTGTGTGATGAATAGCTGGGCTAAAATTATGATTTTAAAAGGATATATTTGATTATTTGTAGCATGGATTTATTAAAGGACATCTGTTGTATTTGTTTGTTTCTGTTTTGTTTAAGTCTCTCAGATCATCTGTAGTGCAATTAATAGGTTGACTTACTTGGATGTGATTAAATGTATTATGTATGTGTGTGTGTGTGTGTATATATATATATATATATATATATATATATATATATATATAAAACATCAAAACTGACTCACTTGATATTCAGAACAAGCCTCCTAAAAGTTCTAAATGACAAACAAGAAGTGAGGCTGTTTCAGCAATTTTTATAATTTTGTTTTATTTTTGAGCCTTTGCATATTGACATGAAAGTCATTTCTATAATCTTGCAAAACCATGTAAATGGGGTTATGGTGTCGCCTACTAATCAAAACATAAATAATTAATATATAGTTTTGAATTTCTTTACTAATCATCTCTGACATGTTATGCAGTCTTATTTCAGTATTAGTATTATCTGTCTACTTTAACTGTATTTAGTAATATTTTGAGTTAGTTTTTTATGTTTTCAGTTTTTCTTGCTGGGAGCTCAGTGAGAGTATTCTGAAAATACATTTTATGTTGCTATCACGCATGCTTTGAGTCTTATCTGGTTCCTTCTTCATTTACACACACCGCCCCCATCCCTCCAGACTTCACATAAAAGCCATCAATATATTATTACCTGTTCCACCAGCTCCGTATTGATCTGATACCTCCATCTCCTCTCATCTACTGCCAGAGCTATGTATCTATTCTGGCCAGCTGTGGTGAAGACGACACTAAAACTCTGGCAGTACAATTTCATTGATTTCTCTACTGGGATTCTCTGCGCTGGTGCATGAGTGTGTTCTGGATATTAAGTGGCTGTTAGACATCGCAGAATATATTGCATCATAACAGTTTATCTTCATGTATATGTATTGAAGTACTTGCATTCAGATTTAATGCGACAGATCTAATAGATGAACATTGCATTTGTCATGTTGGTAATAAGATGTGTGTGTGATGAATAGCTGGGCTAAAATTATGATTTTAAAAGGATATATTTGATTATTTGTAGCATGGATTTATTAAAGGACATCTGTTGTATTTGTTTGTTTCTGTTTTGTTTAAGTCTCTCAGATCATCTGTAGTGCAATTAATAGGTTGACTTACTTGGATGTGATTAAATGTATTATGTATGTGTGTGTGTGTGTGTATATATATATATATATATATATATATATATATATATATATAAAACATCAAAACTGACTCACTTGATATTCAGAACAAGCCTCCTAAAAGTTCTAAATGACAAACAAGAAGTGAGGCTGTTTCAGCAATTTTTATAATTTTGTTTTATTTTTGAGCCTTTGCATATTGACATGAAAGTCATTTCTATAATCTTGCAAAACCATGTAAATGGGGTTACGGTGTCGCCTACTAATCAAAACATAAATAATTAATATATAGTTTTGAATTTCTTTACTAATCATCTCTGACATGTTATGCAGTCTTATTTCAGTATTAGTATTATCTGTCTACTTTAACTGTATTTAGTAATATTTTGAGTTAGTTTTTTATGTTTTCAGTTTTTCTTTTATTTCTAGTTTAATTTTATTATGTGCTTTTGTTATTTTTTATTACAAAACTATTTATTTTATTTATTTATTTTTCAGTTTCAGTTTTAGTAATTTTATTTACTTCAGCTGAACTTCAATTCGTTTATGTTTTAAGTTCTAATATTTATGTTTTATTTTATTTCAGCTGTATTTCAGCTAACAAAAACAATAGTTTTAGTTTCAGTTAACAATAACAACACTGATACTATGAGCAAATCAAGTCTATTTAACCGCACAGCATTTAGGCCTATGGCATTTGACATTTAAAGTTTGCATGTATGCATGTTTCCTGCACACTCAGAAAAAAACTGTACAAAATGTACAAAGCCTTAGGAAACAAAGGCTAAAAGGTGCATCTTTGTACCTTATTTACCCCTAAATGGCACATATTAGTACTTTAAAGGTATATATTAGCACCTTAAGTACAGGTCTATATATTAGAACCTTTTGAAAGGGTTCCACCCCTGTGAGTATTGAACCTTTTTTCCTTTTATGATAAAAACATGTACATTTCCTAATTTGTAATTTGCTTGTATAAAGTGACTGCTGTCAATAACTAGATCTTTCCGTATGTGCATTCTTGTTGCGTATTTACAGTATGTGTCTGATGAAGTTGTAAAATGCACTATTAAAACTACATAACAACACTGTCGACTGAAGAAAAGATGCATTTTAAATGTGAGTCTTTTTACATACCCTATTGAGGAAGTCCAAAAGTTATTATCCTGTTACCTTTTCGTGATCAGAGCAAAGCAGGTGGGTTTAAATCTGAAACTGGAGCAGCAGCGCACACAGAAACACACATTCACGAGGCCGAAGTCATCCATACAACACCTGGCAGGGCTGGAGTTCAGAATCCACAGCATCATCTATTTACCGCCAGGAGGGAAGTCAAATGCTAATCAGGTTTTGTTTGAAGCGGAGTTTCTGAGCCAGCGAGCATTTAAAGCAACACTCCATTGTGCTTGAAGCCAAAACTCACTGGTATCTATTACTTACCCTCTTTTACATAGTCATTATCGGCTCTGTGATGTTTATGAGCACCAAACACGTCACTTTCTGTCTCATTTGACTTTCAGGGCATGCACATCTTCCTTATTTGCAATGAACGGAAATGTAGTTTGTTTCTCAACACCCTTTTTTTTTTGTGCTAGTTTGCTTGCTGCCAACCTCAATCAAAAAAGTTTATAATAGCAATTTGTTAGCCTCTTGCCTATGTTTTGATTCCTGACGGTCTGATATAAATGTGGACCCTAAAGTTGCGTTGTGTGATAACCTGATTGGACTTTTGTGATTTTCTTTTTTTTTTTTTTTCTTCATACTTCTTTTTTGTGTAATATGCTTCAGACGGTCAGTAAATGGACTCTGGGTGGTGTATTTGTGTGCCTTCTGAGGCTGAGACTACTATGACTTAAGTGTGAGTATGATGGCAAACAGCTTCAACATCTGAAAACAGGCGTTGGAATGGAAAGAGAGGATGGAAAACTTTAACTTTGGCTCTTCATCATTTCACTGTGGTGATGAATTCATATGACGCACAAGACATTACTGGATTATATACATTCATCCATAAGCTGTCTGAACACTCCCTCACAGAGAAATCTCATGCAGTTAACTCTGTGTGGAATAAGTAAGTGAAAATACATACATTTGGACATCAAATGATGTTGAAGCTTATGATGTTGAGACCTGTGTACCAACCAAATGATAATCTTGAAATCCAGTCAAAAAAAATCTGATTTTCATTTCATGTTGGTTTGTTTGATTTATTCATTTATTTGCTTACTACCATTCATATGTTGAGGGTTAGCTGGATTTTTGAATTGTTTTTCAAAGAAATCTCTTATGCTCACTAAGGTTGCATTTATTTGATTCAAAAATACATTAAAATCAGTAATATTCAAAAATATTTGTACAATTTAAAATAACAGTTTTCTATGTGAATATATTGTAAAATGTAATTTATTCCTGTGCTCAAAGCTGAATTTTCAGCATCATTACTCTAGTCTTTAGTGTCACATGATCCTTCAGAAATCAATCTAGTATATTGATTTGATGCTCAAGAAACATTTTTTATAATTATCAATGCTGTGTAATATTTTTGAATTAAAATTGTTAAAAAAATGTGTTAATAGAAAATTCAATAGAACAGCATTTATTTGAAACAGAATCTTTTGTAACATTATGTCTTAACTGATCAATTCAGTAGGTCATGAATAAAAGTATTCATTTCTTTAAAAAAAAAAAAAAAAAAGCTTACTGATTCCAGACCTTTAAATGGTAATGTATTTTTTTTATTTGCTGTTAGTGTCTTGTATTAGACTGTGGCAAATATGAACTATCAGGGGCAGGTGTAGGTGTAGTTTATGTAAGGTGAGGGGTGTAGAGTGCAGGATGTGGGGTAAGAGGGGTTAACAGGCAAACTGATAAGATACAGCTGGCCAACGAGAGGTACCGCTGTTTAATTCAGGAACACACACACAGACTGACCACAGTACAGGGGATTGAGCGTCTTTAGGGAACTGAACTACTCACTCATGATGACCACAGAAACCTCCGGAGCCCATGTTGTCCCTGAATGCTCGCTTTTTAATGAATCCGAGTCGTCTGCCTGCCTGTCTCCTGTTATCAGCCATGCCATGGCTTTCAGGCCAAAAAAGCTTTTGATATAAGGTCAGAGGTCACGGAGAGCATACAGAAGCTTCTCCACCCCTGGTTTTGGGTCACTTCACATCAACAGTGCATTTGCAACAGAATCAGCGGACAGCGTGTCTGGTTGGAGTCTCTATTGGCGTCCACTTGTATGGATTCGGTTTAATCACTTTTCCGTCATAGTTCAGTCGGTAATGGAAAGTCATTAGTCGTCTCATGCGGCCAGACTTTATCTGTATAAAGTCTCGCCCACTTTGGGGCAGATTCTAGCCAGAATATGCACTATGCACACAATAATCACACAGGCAGGATGATAATGCATGTTAAAAGACATAAAGCAAAGTATTGGACGCCATACACTCCCATTCAAAAGTTATTTTTTTAAAGAAATTAATACTTTTATCCAAAAGTAAATACATTATATACATTTCTTTTGAACTTTCTATCCTTCAAAGAATCCTGAAAAATCACAATTTCCATAAAAATATGAAGCAGCACAACTGGTTTCAACATTGAATAATAAATGTTTCTAGAGCGGCAAATCAGCATATTAGAATATTTTTTGAAGGATCATGTTACACTGAAGACTGAAGTAATGATGCTGAAAATTCAGCTTTGCATCACAGAAATAAAATACATTTTACAACATATTAAAACAGAAAATAGTTTTTAAAATTGTAATAATATTTTACAATTTTGGAATGAATGTTCCCTTTTCTATCATAGAAACTGATGCCGTGTTCTTTTTGTGATTAGGTTTTTGTTTAATTATACAGGTATGGAATGGTTTTCACTTTTTTGTTGTTTATAGTGACTTCTTTTTAAGAAGCAAACCTTATCAAAGGTCTTTGTACAGCCGTCTTTGTGTTTGTTGGATGTTTGCTTGAATGTGGGATTCAACACATGGCCCATTTATGAAGAGACGACATAAAATAGAAGCAGTTCTGGATCATCAAAAGTTCCATATTCTATTCCAGATGGCAGTTCTGATCCACACTCGAGTTCTTGTGATTTGATCATAATGTAGCTGGAAGCTTTATTGGGTGTGGGAAAGGAAAGGCCAGCCCTCTCACTTCAGTAGAGATCTTGGAAACACTTTGTGCTTTTGTCAAGAAACAGCTCAGATCTGTCATGGTGCCAGATCCACCAAACAGCTACAGTAAATGGGTCATTTGGTTATGAGAGGTATCTGGAAAAATATGATTATGATTGTTTTTTTTTCTTTTGAAATATGACTTCAAGTCAACATGAAATCAAAGTTGATCCTATTGCATTTTCACTCTTCATTTTCTTGTACTTGACATTTAAACACTTCAGATAACATTGACTTTAAGTGGTGAATTATAACAATTTCAGAGTCAATTGCCTATTATTATATGGGTTATTTAACATTAACTGACATTAAAGATATGAAAAATCCAGCAGTGAGAGAGATTATGAGGTGAACATGTCTGTTACGGAAGATCTCGGCCGACGAGCAGTTCTCGTCAGCACTAACATGGCAAACGAGAGGGGTCAAAGGTCAGCAGTAGGTCGTGAGCTATGGCCTGCTTCCCTGGCCAAACTCAAGCCTGTATCATTACAGCAGAAATCCAAGATCTCTGAAGACTCTATCATTCTGACATTGTGAAATTCTAAATCCACTACCTGACAAGACCCGAGCAACCTCCCTGGCAACCATTGAGAACACTCTAGCATCGGTTTTGCACAGACAGACAACTCCTTTTTTTTTTTTGTCAGAAAATACAAAAGTCTAGTGAAGGTGATTGGATCTATATGAGAGATTTTAAATGTCTCATCACCTTAAACCTGTTGTCACATGTCTTCTCTAAATATTCCATCATATTTAGTGAACCAACACAAGCCAAGCAGCTGAACGTCACTCTGAGAATAGCACAGGATGTGAGTGGAGGTTAGGAATGCACTTTCAACTCTGACCTTAGAGGTCATCATGGCACTCTCAGACCTCCATAAAGAGGGAAGATCACGTGGCGATAGTACACTGTGGAGATGCTGTGTGGGTGGTGTCTTCTCTTATGCAAAGAAAATATATTTCCTTATATTTGAATGATCAATATTAAATGATGTAACGGTATATTAGAAATTATATAGAGTAATATATTGTGTAAATATATTACAATATATTGAATAATACATAAGGAATTGCTGCTTTCATATTGAAAAATATGTGACAATATATTTATATCACAATGTATGTAATTTTATATTCAGTAATACACTATAATATATAGATGTACATGTGATAAGATATGGTACTGCATGTGAATAAATATATTGAACGTATATTTACTCACGCAGTATATACATATGGAAATATATATTTCATATGTTCAACAATCATTCATACATGTTTCATATCTTAAAATATAGCTAGTTTGCAATATCATAAGCACACCTGCTCATACTAAAGCACTCAATGAACAGACTATCACTGTGCTGAAATGTGCACAGCCATTACTTTTTTAATAAAGTATGGTCTTAATGGTGTTTGGCCAATCGTCATCCTGACCACAGACTCTCTTCAGCACAACGGTAAACCCACAAACTTACACATAGCAGAAACCATTTTACATTTCAAAATAATACAACATTGAACACTCAGATCTCCCCCTGTAGTAATATTGAGCAAAAACAGTTTTTAAAATTACTCTCCTTTAACAGTCAGAAACAAAGCATGCTGGGAACTAGAAATCTACTTTAACTCATTCCATGAATGTGTGTATATATGTGTGTTCATACATTCACGTTTATATGGGAACATGTATGTGCAATATATACTCAATAAAGGATCAAACTTTATGAATATTAGATGTATTTTTGTCTTCATTTCTAAATATATTTGTATGTCTCAATATATAATCATACATTGTCAATGTGTATATTGCTGTATATTGAAAAATAGAAGCACTAGTTTCCCATATATGGAATTGTATTATGTAATATATCGCATTATATTTTGCAGTATATTCCTATATATTTTTGGACTCTCATAAACATTACTTTGTATGGCATATCCTTAAAGGAATAGTTCTGCCATTATTTACTCACCCTCATGTCACTCCAAACCTGTATGCTGGTATTTACTCTGTGGGACACAAAAGAATTTTAGAAATTTTGAAAAATTCTCCACATTCTATAATGACCTTGATTGTAAATTCATATAATTTTTAGGGTACACACACACACACACACACACACACACACACACACACACACACACACACATATATATATATATATATACACAAATATTGTATTGGGATATATGTTTGATAATTTTTCACAATTTTTAATCACATTTTTGCAGTCACTAATACATTTTAAAAGGTCTTGCAGCAACAAAAAAAAATATTTTTATTTAATTTGAGTTTGTTGTTATTTTTGTTTTTAGATTTTTACATTTTAGTTAAAATCTTAATAGTTTTGTTGTTTTGTCATTTTTATTTGCTTTTTAATGTCTATATAGTTTTTTTTATTCATTTTTATTTCAGTACACCAAGAAAATGAAAATTAAAAAACACTGAATGAAAAGGAGTAATAATTTTGTTGCACGTTTTTGTCATTTTTATTAGTTTCTAATATGTCCATATAGTTTTTATTAATTTTCATTAATTTATTATTAAATAAATAAACACATCAAATTCATTAATTAATTCGTTTTCAGTACATCAAGAAAATGAAATTAACACCAAGTGAAAATGACAAATGTATTCTTGGCTGAAATAAGTTATTTATATTTTTATTTAATTTCAGTTAAAGTTTATTTTATTTCGGGTAACAAATTTTTTTTCTATGGTTTTAGTTTCAGTTAATTATAATAACCCTGATTTTAATTGATTTGCTGGCTGTACTATTTATACAGCCTTTAGTATCTTTATACTTAAGTATAGTATATAGTATATATATATATATGAATAGTTTGAACATTTGTGTGGTTATCAGCAGGAATATCATGAATGTCAGAGCACTAGGCACTTAAGAGACTCTCCAACACTTGAATGCTGATACTTGACCTTTAGTTTCAGGGTCACTGGCTGCTCTTTAGCCAAGAAGTGAGAAGTTTGAATCTGAGCGAGATTTTAGCACTAGTCTAATCTTGCTTTAATCCAGAGCTTTGACAGCAAGGAAGGCCTAAACGTCAGCCATCATGAAACACTGAGAGCTGAACACACACACACACACACCTGCACGCACACACACACACACTCCCCTGCACGCACACACATACACACACACACACACTCACACACACACAC
>NW_015505230.1:2254575-2256073 GCF_001515645.1 Sinocyclocheilus grahami
TCCTTGATTGTATATACATATAATATTTTGAGTACACACACACACACACACACACACACACACACACACACACACACACACACACACACACACATATATATATATATATACACGAATATTGTATTGGGATATATGTTTGATAATTTTTCACAATTTTTAATCACATTTTTGCAGTCACTAATACATTTTAAAAGGTCTTGCAGCAACATTCCTATATATTTTTGGACTCTCATAAACATTACTTTGTATGGCATATCCTTAAAGGAATAGTTCTGCCATTATTTACTCACCCTCATGTCACTCCAAACCTGTATGCTGGTATTTACTCTGTGGGACACAAAAGAATTTTAGAAATTTTGAAAAATTCTCCACATTCTATAATGACCTTGATTGTAAATTCATATAATTTTTATGGTACACACACACACACACACACACACACACACACACACACACACACACACACATATATATATATATATATACACGAATATTGTATTGGGATATATGTTTGATAATTTTTCACAATTTTTAATCACATTTTTGCAGTCACTAATACATTTTAAAAGGTCTTGCAGCAACAAAAAAAAATATTTTTATTTAATTTGAGTTTGTTGTTATTTTTGTTTTTAGATTTTTACATTTTAGTTAAAATCTTAATAGTTTTGTTGTTTTGTCATTTTTATTTGCTTTTTAATGTCTATATAGTTTTTTTTATTCATTTTTATTTCAGTACACCAAGAAAATGAAAATTAAAAAACACTGAATGAAAAGGAGTAATAATTTTGTTGCACGTTTTTGTCATTTTTATTAGTTTCTAATATGTCCATATAGTTTTTATTAATTTTCATTAATTTATTATTAAATAAATAAACACATCAAATTCATTAATTAATTCGTTTTCAGTACATCAAGAAAATGAAATTAACACCAAGTGAAAATGACAAATGTATTCTTGGCTGAAATAAGTTATTTATATTTTTATTTAATTTCAGTTAAAGTTTATTTTATTTCGGGTAACAAATTTTTTTTCTATGGTTTTAGTTTCAGTTAATTATAATAACCCTGATTTTAATTGATTTGCTGGCTGTACTATTTATACAGCCTTTAGTATCTTTATACTTAAGTATAGTATATAGTATATATATATATATGAATAGTTTGAACATTTGTGTGGTTATCAGCAGGAATATCATGAATGTCAGAGCACTAGGCACTTAAGAGACTCTCCAACACTTGAATGCTGATACTTGACCTTTAGTTTCAGGGTCACTGGCTGCTCTTTAGCCAAGAAGTGAGAAGTTTGAATCTGAGCGAGATTTTAGCACTAGTCTAATCTTGCTTTAATCCAGAGCTTTGACAGCAAGGAAGGCCTAAACGTCAGCCATCATGAAACACTGAGAGCTGAACACACACACACACACACCTGCACGCACACACACACACACTCCCCTGCACGCACACACATACACACACACACACACTCACACACACACAC
>NW_015505230.1:2263974-2283158 GCF_001515645.1 Sinocyclocheilus grahami
ACACACACACACACACACACACACACACACACACACACACACATACACACACACACACAGACAGAGAGAGAGTCTAATGAGATGAAGAGGCCAAAGCCAAGCCTGTTTGCATTTGAATGCAGGCAGTCAGGTGCAGAACAGGATGACATCTCAGCTTTCGCTCATTTGCTACTGGCCACTGGGATACAAAGAAGACTTTACAAGGGGGAAGCACTCAAAGACATTCCTCAAATCCATTTCAGTAGATTTCCTGGGTGTTGATTCCTGCACCACTAATGTGAATGATGCTCTTTTTATTCTCCTCTAGCCAACCAAGCACTCTTTAATTGATTGTATTTGCATGTGCAGCTTTACAAAGAACAATCTTCCTCAATCTCTCTCAAGAACATCAGAATGTAACTTCAGATCCTCCTGGAATGTTTTGTCCATTTGGTCAAATTGTCTGAGACCACACAGCTTTAAGTTAAATTTAGGTGGGTGTGCTTCATAGAGATCATCCTGAGCTTTTGATAATTCAGCCAGTTTCACGAATTGAGGAGATGATTGTATTTTATTTTTCAAATTGCTTCTTGTATATAGACATCTGAGGTAGCTTCAAATGAACTTTTCAAAGCAGTTCATTTGAAGTTTTCCAAGTAAGTCAGTCAGTTTTCTGTCCTCTGTTTTCACTGAATAATATTCTGAAATAGTATTGCAATTTTGAATACCTGTTTTCTATTCTATTCAATAGAGAACATGTAAGAAATAGTAAAGGGGGAACTGTGTGTCTTTTTAATAGATCAAAATCATGGTTTGGGCAATCCACATCTTCATATAAACCCACAAGGCCACGTAAATCTATCAGGATTTGGAAAAAAACTGTAAATCCTCCATTAAATAACATTTTATGGATGTTTGGAAGCAAGCAGCACTCGATCTGGATTAAATCATGGTGACGGGGACTAAATGGATGATGGCACACCGCAGTGGAACTATAAACTTAAACAGACAACTATTGATTCTTATATTTTTTAGGAATGAAGAGGCTGGATTGGTAACATTAATGTGGGTGGGGGCTCTGAAAATGGATCAAGGGTCAAAGATTACCATCCTAAAAGTGTCTATGACCCTTGGAAATTGATTGCTTACACTCTTAAAAATAAAGGTGCTTCACGATGCCATAGAAGAACATTTTTGTCTAATTTGTTCCATAAAGAACCTTTGACATCTGAAGAACCTTTCTGTTTCACAAAAGGTTCTTTGTGGCAAAAGAAGGTTCTTCAGATTATAAAAAGGTAAGAAAGAGATGGTTCTTTAAAGAACCTTTGACTGAATGGTTCTTTGTGGAACCAAAAATGGTTCTTCTATGGCATCGCTGTGAAGAACCTTTTAAGCACCTTTATTTTTAAGAGTGTATACATCAGAAAGCTTCAGCTCAGAATGTTAAATTCACATTTAGCCTGGTTGCCACTGACAGCTACAATTCCAATTTCTTCCCTGAAGTTATAAAAATTATATTTATAAAGTTATAAAATAAGTTATAAAAATGTATATGTGTATATGCACACATACTGTAAATATATTTTATTTAATGTGTAAAACTGGAAAATTAAATTAAAAATTACATATATATTTTGTTTACTATGCATACAGTATATGCTCTTCTGGGAAAATTCAATGTATTTTCTACTCATTATGTATCTCTATTCACTGAAAAAAAAACTAGACCAATATTTGGCCACAGAGAACAGTAAAATGAATAAAATGTGTGTATGCACCGTTCATATCATGTTTATTTATTCTAA
The DNA here is from genome assembly GCF_001515645.1 of Sinocyclocheilus grahami. Classification (NCBI taxonomy): domain Eukaryota; kingdom Metazoa; phylum Chordata; class Actinopteri; order Cypriniformes; family Cyprinidae; genus Sinocyclocheilus; species Sinocyclocheilus grahami. The sequence goes on from NW_015505230.1 coordinate 2,265,759, forward strand.
TGTTTGTAGAAAAAGCTGCTCACTGATTTCAATATATATTTGGACACTGACAGATCAAAACGTTTTTACATTCATAAATATAAATAATGGCAATTATCTGGCAAAACAGCAGAAGCAAAACTTGGTTTTCAGTCAGCAGATATAATGCATATTCCAGTATTCCTCCCTGTGTAACATCTCTAATAATTAATTTGGGAAAATAAAAGAACATTTATAAAGGTTTACATTGCTCTATTTCACTATGGAAACACATGTTTAGAGAATTCAATGAATAATCATCTGTTATAAAAAGAAAAGAAAAAAAGTGGCATATGAAATGCATGGTCCAAAATCTAAGCCATAGAGTCCACATTAAATAGCTAAAACCATTTTTACTGTAACACAATATAAAACTAAAGTGTTTTCTTGCAGAAGCAGGAAATTCCTTTTAATGAGCAAAAACACATGAAATAAATAAAGTTTATATAGCACGTCTATTGCTGTCTCTCTTTTTTCTTTCTTCTATGTCTAATGTCTATTACATAACAGTGGTTGAACGAGAACATCCAAGTTTTTGCTCTTTTTGGCAGCAATAAATCACAAAGTACAAATGTGTTTTGAGCTGTATCATTATGGGCATCTGAAATAAGGGACCGTTTAAGCACAGACATCACAGAGCCGTCATTCTATTCAGTCTGTTTGAGATCATTCTCAGTTGAATCAGTTGCGAACCAAATATATACTTTAAAATACATGTTTAAAATGCAAATGTATACTGTAAAATGCATTTTAAAATGCATTTGATGAGGAGGAGCATGAAATAAAAATATTTCAATGGTTAGCTGCACACTTAGTTAAATCCAGACTGGAGAATAATTTCTTTTAAATTTTATGTTAAAACTTTAAATTAAAGTGCACTGTGCAAGTTTTTGTTTTTGGAAATGTGTTGACTTTGCACATTTGTATTATTTGTATCATTTGTGCCAATTTTTTTTTCATTATTTGCATGATTTGCATATTTATACTATTTGTTGTTCTTGTATCTACCATATTTTCTTTGACGTCCACCTGCTAATTGAATCCACTAATTAGTAATCCAGAAAAATGGTGAATGGTTGTTGTAATGTGAACACTGAAGAAAGCAATGTACTGAGATGTTTGCTCATGCTGGTCTAGTTTTTAAATTCACTTGCACTGTGCACTTTTTTTGCATGTAGTTTATATAATAATATATACTTTTGTTAGATCTTTTCCAGTCTGGATTTAATTCGGCCAACAATCTCTTTGATTGCACTTGTAGTTTCTTTGAAATTAACTGTGAAATGTACTAGCAATTTCTGAGGGTACTTAGGCTGAAGATACTCAACACTAATCAGTCATAAATAGACAGTTTCATTGCTTTGTACATAATCACAAAGGGTCCTGCAAGTGTTTAGTCCCAGCCAAAGTCCTGACCAGTCATCTGGTAGAACTTCATGTTGAAAGGCCTGTAGAAATCCCTGAGTCTGTGCAGCACTTCTGCTGGTGTGTGTGGATGCGGTCGGCCTTTCGATTTCCCCAGGCATCGTGGTCTGCTGCTTCCTTCCGGCTTTTTGAGGCAGGGGAAGCCTTTAGTCTGGTTAAAGTAGAAGTGCTTATTGGTCACCACCCGTTTGAGTCCCAGAAAATCCTGCACCCGGCCCATTTCTCCCGTGGGGTCTGTCACCAGCTTCTCTCCGCTCACGAAAAGAAACTGCGCGAGCGGGAAATACCTGAGCCAGTTCTCCAGGTGTTTGGCGTAGATGCCGATGCTCACGGCGCTCCAGGAGGTGTCGATCAGACCTGTGGTGGAGTTCTTGAAGACCAAATTCTGGAAAGACGGCAGGCCGGGGTTTTTAGTCAGAGTCTGAGCGTAATCCGACACGGCCCGGGTCACAGGGTCACGGACCACCACCATGAGTTTGGTGCTGCGGCTCATGGAGAAGACGCGGGATGGCGCTTCACGGGTGATGAAGTAGCTGGGTGTTTTCTCCATGGTGATCTGGCCGTCTAAAGTACGAGGCATTAGATTCCTACAGAGCGAGAAAGTAAAAATCGATTACAATGGAGGTCAATTCTTTGATCAAACATGATTTCTAAATGGATTGAAACCCCTTTTTCCTTTGCATTTTTTTGTGTACAGATTTTCAAAATGATCCACGTTCACGCGGCTCAGCAAAAGTGGCTAAAAATGCTGAATCATGCATGCCAGGCCAGTAGTTGGCGTTGTCACTTTGTAAAGAAACACTACGAGCCTACACACATATGCCTATAGACTGAACAGGTAAACGCATGCAAAACCATTTTCATTATTTTCAAAATCATTTTCAAAAACTTTGAGACCTGTGTTTTTCCACCACCCCAAAACAACATTGTCGTGTAAATGAACAGCCAAAACGCATACATTTTTTCCAGTTTTTAGTTGAAAACTGTGTTGTATAAACACTCCCTTAATCCCTGTCTCTTTAAATCCCACCTTTCCAAAAAAAAGCCAGGTCTGCTCTGATTGGTCAACAACTTAAAGCAAATAAACCGCGTCTCCTTGAAATAGCGAAATCACTCAACCGATTGTTATTTGTTCTTGTTATTTTATTTAAATCACTGGGCTCGATGCAGTGCATTATGGGATTGATTTATTGTTTTTTTTCTTAAAGGGATAATTTACCTAAAAAGGAAGATTCTATCATCATTTATTCACTCATGCTGTTTCAAACCTGCATGCCTTACTTTCTTTCTATGTAACACAAAACAAGATATTCTGAAAAAGTTATACATGTTTGGAGTGACATAAACATGAAAAAAATTACTTTTCCTTTTTGGTGAACTGTGCCTTTAAGGATACAATGCTGCATTAGAATTTGGCCAACATCATGAACAGTTTAGACTGTACCTAAAATGTAATTTAGTGTATGTAGGTAGGTTTTGGGACAGGTTTTCTGTGGCTGCACCTGTGGCGTCCAAACTAAATATTAAACTGTAGTTTTAAGCAATAATGCAAAATGAAAAACTTTATTAAGAGTGACTCTGGAGACATGATAATTGCTCTCGCCAGCGGACAAAGCTTTGGCGCACGTTTTGCAATTCAGTTCATTATGATGAAAGATGTTCTTTTTATTATCAAATATAAAACAAGCATTTCTCTGATGAGGTCAGTGTTGAATTACTCACTCTATCCTGAGTAATGCAAAGTGTAAAGTGTTGTTAAATAAACATAAAAGCTGACTTTATTAAAAACCAGCCTTGTGAAATAAACATCAGCGAGAAGGGAGTTGGTGAGTTGCTACAAAAGAAAGAAAAACACGAAACCATAACAGCTCTTAGCAGTCATTTCCTGATGGGTTTTGTCCCCAGAACATCTGTCAGGAGTCTCTCGATATCTCCAAGGCTCCTTTGTGCTGATTTTAGGTCAGTTTTGTGTGATTCTCATTTAAAAGATGAGGAACTTGGTTCCAGTAATGGAATATTATCCTAAATATGCACAGAAGGTTTGCCTTTACCCGCAGTGTTGCTCTGCACTGTTGTATAAAATTAATAACACATTTGTGATCGCATACACGTGCTGATATTCAGGAAAACACTCTTGTTGCTATTTTTATAATTAAGGGCATTCTAACAGTTTTCTAATAGGCTTCATCATGCAATGAATGTCAGGGGAATGTCTTTAAACTCTAATCAATAAATGATCATACATTCTCGTCTTCTTTCTAAAGAACTTCAAATGTACATTTAATTTGATCAGTAACTTAGTCTTCTTCTATTGTTTTAATTAGAAATTTTGAAAAAGCTTATAAATATATATATTTTTCACATTGACATAAAAGACTGCATACTTTGAACAAAGTAAGAAAAATTGCCTTTACAAAGGTAAAAAAAATGCCTCTGTAAATCACTTTAAGTAGTCCATTATCACCTCGTAATTGGAAGGCTATTTTTGTTATTGATCAGAAGGTGCTCCTGAATTTTTTGACTGTGCTCCTAAATTCTTTAAAATTAGGAGCACAAGTGGTCCTAAAAAGAAAAGTAAGCGTAGAGCCCTGTAAAAATATAATTATAATAATATAATATAATTATATATATACATAATTATAAAATAAATATAAATAAGTAGATATGTTAAGGTTCATATTGGTTATTTAATCTCTTCAATGAATGTTCAATAGCTCCAGCATCAAGTGGAAATGTCTACACTAACACTCAATATTTCCATAGAGAACATATGCAGTAGATTAACTCTTCACTGGTCTGGGATGGGGTTTGGAAAGCGCTCTCTCTCTTTGTCTCCTTCTCTGACGCTGGCCATCATCTCTTCGCCATGAGGCTAATATTCAACTCTAATATGAATCATATTCCTCTATGAGAGCTTCACCACAGAGACAAGAATCAGAGGAATCAGGCTGACGGGTTTGTCGGATAAAGAGTAACATCAAAAAATTGGATTTGGCATTTGACCTGCATTGCTCTTAAAGGAACAGTTAACCAAAAATCACGACATTTTATCACTATTTATCCTTCCTGATATCATTCCAAATTGTATGTTATTATTTAAGGAGAATTTTTAATGACTCAGTCTTAATGCAGCACATGTTCAAACGGCTACCACTTTATAGTATGCTAAGCTCCAAGAAAATTGCCCATACAACTTCTGAAGCCATGTTATAAATGTTTTGATTGTGTTTACATGATGCATGTTCCCAGTGCCTGCTTTCAGGGATGTGATCTTGAAGCATTATATGCAAACCTTTTAATTTGGAAAGCATGTCATGGTTAATGTCAATGTTGTCATTCTCACCCTGCATCTAAAGTGCAAGCGCTGTTTGGCTATGTACACACAGCTAAGTGCATGTTTAATTCAGAGTAATCAAGTTAATGGAAGCCATAATGGCCGCGGCCGTGTCTGCTGACATCATGTTTACGTTGTGGAGAGCAGGCTGGTAATCAGCAAAAAGTTTGGGCTTTTCTCAATTCACGCCAGTGGCCCACACACTCCGGTCCACCCGTTTGATCTCCCAATCCAAAGAAGCATCGCAAGATAAAGCCCTCATTTAGTCCAGGTTCGCAAACGCAGCTGACTAGCGACCTCTGACAACCTTTGATCTCTCGCCAGCTGAGCACTTGTGTGTTTTGTTCTTTATCTGGTGGCTCACAGCAGCTGTTACCTGTGCAGTTGCTAGGCTAGCATCCATGCTGTTTGTTTTGATCACACCTAGCGTAGCATTAGTGTTTAGCATCTGGACCGGGAATGTGAGCCTGGAGTATGTATGAGGTTATCAGTTCAGAACCTGGCAACAATTTATTCCTGTTTACTGGTACAGAAGACACAGCTGCGGGTGGCCTGCTGAAAAAAATCACCTAAAAAAATATCAACAGACTTCATCCATTTGGCATTCAGTTGGTATTAAATCAATAATTTATGTTTTAAAATGCATTAAACTGCGGCCGTGTCTGCTGACATCATGTTTACGTTGTGGAGAGCAGGCTGGTAATCAGCAAAAAGTTTGGGCTTTTCTCAATTCACGCCAGTGGCCCACACACTCCGGTCCACCCGTTTGATCTCCCAATCCAAAGAAGCATCGCAAGATAAAGCCCTCATTTAGTCCAGGTTCGCAAACGCAGCTGACTAGCGACCTCTGACAACCTTTGATCTCTCGCCAGCTGAGCACTTGTGTGTTTTGTTCTTTATCTGGTGGCTCACAGCAGCTGTTACCTGTGCAGTTGCTAGGCTAGCATCCATGCTGTTTGTTTTGATCACACCTAGCGTAGCATTAGTGGTTAGCATCTGGACCGGGAATGTGAGCCTGGAGTATGTATGAGGTTATCAGTTCAGAACCTGGCAACAATTTATTCCTGTTTACTGGTACAGAAGGCACAGCTGCGGGTGGCCTGCTGAAAAAAATCACCTAAAAAAATATCAACAGACTTCATCCATTTGGCATTCAGTTGGTATTAAATCAATAATTTATGTTTTAAAATGCATTACACTTTAAGAAAAATACATTGTTGTGCATTGTTTTTAGCAGTGCCCTAACATATCTAAACATCCTTACAACAAAATAGATTCACCTGTTAAGCAAAACTGCATAAGCGATTTAGAAAATATTTATATTCTCTGGTGCATTTTATATTTTCCTACTGATGAAATAAATAACTATATCTGTATAGGATATTTAAGATAGATAGATATATAGATAGATGATAGATTTTTTTGTATAGATATTTCAGTAGTGATATTTCAACTTATGTTAGTGAAATATAAGTCTTTTTCATAGGGTGCAATGGTTATGATTAGGTAAACATCAAAATATATATTTTATTTTATATATAAGACTTAAGATATATTATTATTTATTTTATATAAGAAATGTTTGACTGAATTCTCAAATGTGTCAGTTTTATTTAAAAAATGTTTCTCTTGAAATTAGCAAAATTGTAAATCTAAATCCAATCAAAATCATAAAATGAAGCAATAAATGCATAAATAAATTACATATATATGCAGACTATGCATTAGATAAGATCTCAGGTCCAGGTCCATCACTCTTGTTTGAATGCCACCAAAAAGCCTTAAAACAGGTTGTACACAGACACAGCACTCAGTTAAGTACACACCAAGGACGGCAGGGCCGTCTTATTGAAAACACAGTGAGAACACAGGCTTGTCATTATGGAGCAAATGGCAGCTTCTAGAATATGTGGGAAGCAATTAAATGTCAGCTGGAAATAACAAGTAAAGCACCATAAAACTGCTCAAACATGCAAACGGACAGAAAACAAGACACGCCCTTAGGAAAGAAAAATCACAGAGGAGACTTCTTGAACATCTCAATTGTTTCTCCTACACATCAATCAGATGAAACAGAGGCTTCTTCTCGGGTTTTTCTCCTGAGAACAGATTCTAGCAATGTCTTCTCTAAGACACAAATGACAAAGATTTTAATATGAACTCAGTCACTTCTCATCAAGAGCAAATTATCTAAGCTTTTCTCCAAATGAATGTTAGAGGAACTATCTGAAACAAAGGTAGCAGTTAAATGAGTCAAGATTGAGATCTTAATTAAGCTCTGAAAGAGCAGCATCAGAGAAATAAAATATCTTAATGTTAGAAACATTCAGTGGACAGTGAAAGCCACAGGTCAAAGGAGAAACCAAGATTTAAATGCTCACATCCTTTAAAGAGAGAAGGTGGTCCCGCATGAACAGGAAACAGACTAGCAACAAATCAGGGATTACAGATGAGTGCGTCGTGTGTGTGTGTGTGTGTGAGAGAGAGAGAGAGGAACTAATTGCCCTTCAGCCTTTACTATCATGTGGGAAAATCAGCATTGCTGCTGTGAGCTTGTGTGGGTTTATCTGTGAAGCAGCAGCAGGACGACCACACCCAGAGATGAAGACACAATAACACAAACTACAACTTCAGTCAGATTTCAACACACTGCCAACTCTCTCTGAATTCCATCAGAAATAACTATCAATTTAACCTAATCAGCTGGTTATCACCTAAATACCTAAAACATCTCAAATGCCATGTCTCACACACAATATACTATTTTAAGTATTAATAAAATAATTTATATATATATATATATATATATATATATATATATATATAAAGAGGGATTCATCATCTAATACAAAGTCATTTCTGAGGCCAAGGAACTCGTTACATGACTAAAGATTAAAAAGATAAATAAATATTTACTGTAGAATAATCTGCATGGATGAACTGTTCATAATAAGCCTAGGAAAATGTATCCATATAGTAAATAGGGTCAATTTTCATTTCATGCTGATTCTAATAATACATTTATCTGAATGGAGATGTTGAACAAGACAGCAAACATGCGACACAGGCACGGACAGTAGGATAAATCTCCAGCTCCATTAAACATTTTTATTGCCGCTAACTGTAGTAAAGTGCTTTTATTATCCAATAAAGTCCAGTTGTTTTAACAGCTTTAATAATCATCAAAGGATATGACACATGGTCTTCTTTTTGTGCTGCCATCTCTGTGCTTCACAATTCAAAACAAAGATTACAATTTTTTTTAAAAATGCATTTACAGACCAGTTTACGCTGTTATATGTTTATAAAAGGAGAGAAAATGGGTTCATGTTCTCTGTTGGGGAAAAAAAACAGGAGTGTTTTTTTTTCCCTCCAATAAATTGTCCACATGCCACAGGGTGCAGAATTGTAATTGTAATGACAGGAAGAGAAACTCAACTCAGGCTCACAGAGAGCCTACAGATGCTGTCCTAGCGGAGCTCTGGCGAGCGTAGGCCTCAATGAAGATAACTCTCAGTAGAGAGAGGAAGCTTGATGACGCTCAGAAAAGACACGAAGCAGTCAGCGTGTAGTCTTACCTTACGCTCAGGACATCTTGTAAGGCGGCTCACAGAGAGCCTACAACTCACAGATGCTGTCCTAGCAGAGAAATTAATTACATTACAGTTGGCTACACATGCTTCAGACAGCAGTCATGCCGAAGGCTTTCCCCATAGCAACCTCTAGGGGTAGTATTGTGTAATTTTATTGAAGTATTATGTGAAAATGAAAGTAATCAATATATAAATCAATATGCTGAATTATGTTAACCCTGGATGTCATAGAACGAATAATAGTCTTTTCATTAGACAGTGAACCTTTCATTACAAAGTACACCTGTGAACTTGAAATAATGTAACAACACGTATAATGGTCTTTTCTTTCATTAGACAATGGACCTTTCAGTAGACAGTAGACGTAAACATGAAATAATCTAATATTATCAGGAGCAGGTGGATGGATGTGACGCACACATCTCGTATGACCACACTACCAACCAATGAAATAAAAGCCTTTTTAAAAAAGGAAACAATTGTGGCAAATCAGGTATCTACAACCAATAAAAAATAACCGGAACAAAGAAAAAACTGAAAATGACCAAATTTGGAGAGAACAAGGGGTATATAATATGAGTTGACAAACAAAGACTTTGGAATGATTTGGAATGCTGTGACTGTCTTCCCGGCTTTATTTCTTTGTTAAATAAAGTCTTATTTTGACATCTGGAACTCTGCTCCTCCACTTCATTGGCCGCACCCAAGAAAAATCCACAACAGTAGCAGCGCGAGTTCCCTTTTGAAAGGATGTTTTGATACTGGATATTTTTCCAGACTCAAGTTTAAAAATTAAGTACTGTATTCTTCCACTGCAGCCAACAAAATTAAAGTTAATTTGTTAATCATAATGAAATTTAAATAATTATAATAATTTTAAACATTGCCTATTAATATGAATTTCATGTTAAACTCGCAGCACTTTCAGTGCAAGCCAGTGTTTACCAAGACACCTTTATCACTGATTTTATCCAGTAATATGTAGGCTTCATGGCATCTTAACAGACTGACTAAATCTATTTCCTTTTTGGCACACCTTCCCTGTTATCATTCTGAGAGCATTTTTTACCAAACTAGGCTTATCTGTGATTCACATCTGTGGCAGGTGCTCAGACCGATCAAACTCTTCTCCCAAGCTCACCTGCTTTGAAGTGCAGTCTACACATGAACGTATGCGTGTCTGTGTTGCTACAAGACGGATGTACTTGTATTGTCTTACTGCATGATATATATCTTTGATCTTTAGTCATATTGGTGACATTTTGGGTGGAAGGGGCCAAAAAGGGCATAAGCACATACACATATTAAAATGGGATTATTTAGCTGTTTTTTTTCTTTACATATTTCTGGCAAACATTGCAGGTCATTATGTCTCTCACAGCATCATTTGTTAGCCAATCTCTAACAGAAAAACCATTTCACTACATGCATGTCTGGCACAATGTGAGCTATTTATTTACTTGCTAGCAACACCATATTTTAATCACTTTTGTCTGATTTTGATTTTGTACCCTGGGAATACTGTATATATACCATGAAAGGTTTTACAGATTTCTGAATGCACAGAGGTGGCATAAAAGCTCACTAATGATCATTAGGTGTTGACAGAGTTCTTTTTACACCTGATGCACAGGAGTTCAAGATGCAACAAAGCAGAAAATACCTTCATAGTTGGCATGTCACAATGAAAAGAATGTCACAAGGTTCCGTGTTACACTCTTTGCCTTTGACTAACATTGCACAACCTCACGTGCACATGAAATTATTGTAAGATCATTTTACATCTCATTTAACTTGATGCATTCTGTATGAATGTCAATTGAAACTGAGCTTGTGGTAATGTGTCCTGTATTGTGATTATTACATGTGTTTATATCAGCTTTTATTCTCATGTGACAAGCAGTTTGGTTCAGGTTTCAGTTCATCTGCTACCGATATTATTACATATTAAAGAGAAGTCAAGCCTGCCCACTTCTGACCAATTTCAACTTCATTGGAAAAACCCAAGACTAGTCATTTGGGCACAGACTGTAAGTGGGGCATGCATACCCCTCGGTCTGTTCGCAGCGGGGCCCCCTCAAGGACGGCCTTGATGGGGAAACATTAAATTCTCCAAAACTGTTCATAAAGCTTACGATTAAATTTCATATTTGAAATCACCAATGAAATCTGACAGCAACCGTCTCATAAATGTTGTTCCTTATGCTCAAATAACGTCAAAAAAGCTTATTGACATGAGCCAGAGTGCAGTCCTAAGCGCGCATCTCTATATCAACCGGAGCTTCTAGCTTCTTTTATTCAGAAAGCGGGGCTATTCCGCCATACTGTGCATTGCAGTAATAGGAGTGCACCATATCTAAAGCCTTACTCTTTCTCCTCCCCATCATGAACGTAAACATCCTCTATTGCTGATTGGCTACAAGATCGTTGTGGTGCTCGGTCTGATCCACTTTATTTATTCACCTATTTACACAGACAGGACTATGAACAAACAAATAAATAAATGCATACATATATATAAACAATAAATTACGTCCGAGTTTACTCTGCTAGGATACTTGTGTGAAAGAGGAACTGACTTTATACATGCACTAGAACGTATAAAACTACAAAATGGTTCAAGGATGGTCACGTTAAGCCATCTGTAGCCAACACGTCAAGCTTGGCAATCATCTGATTCATGACGTGAACCAATGATCACACAATCTTTTTAGCACAGGGTTCAAATGAGATTACCTTTATTCATGATTTTAAAACATAATTTCATATCACATCATGTCTGCCATGAAAGGCCATCTCTTCCTTGTTAACACTGAGGAAAATCATTCACTTATCTGGAACCCGTCCCATCCTCGTCCAGAGAAGCTAGGTTATCTATCTGTCTGCTTATTGCTTCGGTTGTATTTAGTTGTCTTCAAATCATTTGGGACATGCACTTTATGATTCCTTGATATCTCGTAAGATTTACGGTAGTTGCCATTGTCTGGTGACCGTACAGTCTGGTGACCCTTATTCCTCGGCTGGGATCGTGTAGAGACCTTTGAAGCTGCATTAAAAATGCAATTAGGACCTTCAGCCAGTTGGCCACCATTTAAGTCTATTATATGGAGAAATATCCTGAAATGTTTTCCTCAAAAACCTTAATTTCTTTGCGACTGAAGACAGAAAGACATGAACATCTTGGATGACATGAGGATGAGTAAATTATAGGGATATTTTTTTTCTGGAAGTGAACTAATCCTTTAACTGAAGTGTGATCTGTGTTTAAAATTGAAGCTCTGATTTGGAGAGTGTTATCTAGATATATGTTTATGTTGGTTATAGCTAATGTGGATATGTATGCATGTTACTTTTACGTGACAATAGTATAGCGCCTTAAAATGTTTTTTTAAGATGAACTAATCAGTGCGTAATCCTCATTTTTGCTACAGTAGACTATTTAATGGGTTTTGAAAATGAAATATTTTTATGACGAATATAATGTATTTAATCATGATAAGTATTGTTTTTGTTCAAACCAAAACCAATTCAATTAATGGATGAAACAAAACCTCTTGTTCAGCTATTGTGTTCGTATTGTCCATTTTACCTTGAGTGACAGGTGCATTTGTCTGAAAATACCATGTTTGATCGGATTCGCAGCCTTTGATGTCAGTAACAAAAGGGTTACAAAAGTTGAGAAGCCTGTTGTTATGCCAGCGATGGGCAGTATTTCAGATACATGCACATGTACAGCAGCGCTAATATCCAACTATAAGGTGTTTACCAGCTAGAGCAAACCTTTCCAGAAAGTTCACCTTGGCAAGCTGTTTCGAATTTCTGAAATAAACTTGTTTGTTCTTTGGTTTCACTTGAAGTATATTGGGCCCTTAATATCACAAAAAGCTAATCTAGACCTCAAATGTTCACACAGCAGTAACGCAACTGAAAAGTTTGATTACTTTAGGTTCATATATTTGTATTATCTTCTTTATCTGACTATATTTGATTATATTCTTTATCTGACTGATACCAGCATTTTATTTGAAATTTGTTTAACTTTTTAATTTAAATTTAGCAGCAGTCCCACTGTAACAGATCGGCCAGGCTCCACCACCACCCAATCACAACGATCCCTCTCACCTGAGTACTGAGCACCTGTCACTAATCAAGCACCTCATTAACCAGCCTGCATAAAAGCACACACCTCAGACACCCTCACTGTCCGGTCTCGTATACACGTAGAGGACTCAATGACTTTGCTACTACTTCCATTTGAATACTTCCTGCCTTACTTCCCTCCTGTGTTCCTCCTAGTTCCCGGATCGCTGAGGTGTGTGCTCCTCCTGCCTGCATTCCAACTCCGGTACAGCCAAAGACCTGGATTACCCCGCTCATCATATCCTTCGAACTATTCCCTCACCATCACATCCTCTGAACCCTACCCCAGTACTCTCTGTGACCCAATAAACCTATTTAATATATACTAACCTGTTGCGTCAGACCTCTTCTGTTACACCCACAGAATGTATTTGTTTATGTACAAATTATCTTTGATAATTTGGTTGATTCAATGAATCAGGTTGATTCAATAATTTCTGGAAGTAAGCTAAAGTGAGGATTAGATGGTTAATTCTACTTGTTGCAAAAAATATAATAATTGCTGTCAACTGATATGCAATGCATATAAAAACTGAAGCCAGCTACGAGCATTCAGAATAGGGCTGGATAAATGTCAGCCTAAAAGTTGAATGATTAATTTGACATGTATTTTGTATGTTCAAAATACTGTATTTGCATTTGTACTTTCTGTGCTGTTTTTTTTTTGGGGGGGGGACCTACGGACATCTGCAGTTGCTTCCAACTTTAACAGCATTTTAGGGCATCATAGAAGCTACCTAAAAATTATTTCTAAGTAAGGAGCACCTTTCTTTTGAAAAATGCATTCCATTCAGTACGGTTCACCTACTGTGGGAATTTCGTATGTGACTATGGGATTCCTGTTTTGTGACGAATTTACAAAATGCATGCAGCTCATCAAGTGATTTTTTTTTACCTTTAGGAGTGGCAATCAAGTCAGATTTTATAAGCCTTTCTGAGAGAAAGAGAAAGTATTTTAATTACCTGCTTGAACAAGTTAAACTTTTCAGAAAATCTACTGCAAAATATTTTGTCATGTAGTCTAAAAATACATCCCAGTTAATTGGAACACAAAAGAAAAGTTGCTATGAACAAACCTCCTGTAAGCTACTTTAAAAATGGTGCACAAAAAGGCAAAGGGTGCTCACATCAAACATTAATTTGATTTGTTATTAGAAATAATTGATAAATAAAAACTTTTGTCTGAATTATTTTTGAAAACATCCTCACATCCACAGTGGTTTTGAAACATTTCACAGGACTCTACCTTTGCTGGTTGGTTTTGTCCAAGCATTTTGGAGAAGATGCCTTCTAGAAGTTTGTCCTATGGATTTAGTCTGTCTCAATTGCTTCTCTTCATGTATTCCCAGACAGACTTGGTTAGATCAGATCTCTGTGTGGACCACACCTGCCGTTTGTAGGACTCATTGTACATACAAAAATCTCACAATATTACAGTAATTTCAAAGGGAGTGTTTGAAAATCCTAGTTCCTATAGTGGCACATTAAGCCAAAAGTAATTCTTGTGTAATATACAGTATATGTTCTATGTAGGGCTGTGCGATATATCGAAATTATCGAAATATCGCAAATGTACATATCGCAATATGCATATCGCTACAGCTTGCAATATTTGGGGCTATGAACAAAAGACAAAGAGAAAACCACTCACTGCTCTTTCCTAAATAACTTTTGTAGCTTAAATAAGAATCGGTGCATATTGAATTCAAAGAGTAAATACTACGCAGTGTTTTATTTTCCTTTTTAGTATTCAGTTCCTAAACTCATGTTAAAATGATTACACTGCTGTTAAAATGACATTTTTATGTAATGCTCGAGTAAAACACATACCGTTCACTTTCAGAGGTTGTTGTAGGGGTGTTTTCTTATTAGAATCAGAATGAGCTTTATTCACCACTTAAGTGTGCGCAAACAGGAACTCTTGGTACATACATACATACAAATAACCATGTATATAGGACACAAGATAGTTATAGAAGTTCACAGAACTGACTCCGCAACAGCTGAGTAAAACTGTTTCATTTGAGCATGTGGCACTTTAAGCATTATCGTATCGCATATCGAATATCGCATTATTTAATTAGTTATCGCATATCGCATTTTTCTTCAATATCGCACAGCCCTAGTTCTATGTTTATATATGTATACATCAGTTGGTGTAGCTTGTTAAATAATGTGATGAATACAGGATTTATTTGCTTATGTGTTTGTTAAAACATGCAGACATGGCTAAAGCCTCTGTGTAACTACTAGAAGCCATATGCTTCCATGCATTTTCAGATAACTTCCAAATGTTTCTTGAATCTGTGTGCCATTTTCAGAAGAGCCTGACATTGTTTATTTCATTATTTTTTATTAAACTGGGATCTAGTGTGTTACAGAAGGTTATAAGCCAGAAAAGGCCAGGAAAGCCAATACACCAAAATCTGCAAAAAGCACAATAACTTCACATGAATGAATTTTGTATTGTAAACTTTTACATGATGCCAAGGATGGCAGTGCAAACAGTCTCAATGACATGTAATTTATGTGACCATTGTTACTGTTCGTCTTATCAGGCAGTTTGGTTAGGCCAGTCTGTCTGCTTCCTTCGCCAGGTCCCCAGACTAATTTGCCAGACTTCATAAGAGAGTGGCACCTTAGCACTGAGACAGCCTCTCTTTGTGACTTTTGCTTTTTGTTTATTTTGTCCTGCTGTGGATGGAGACAGCACACAGCTGCTGTCAGCTTCAAAATCAACTGCAAAAATCCTAGTCATTTAGAACAATATTGTTGTAAGGTTTTGGTCTGCAATCCCTACAACTCCACCCATGTCACAAAATGAACTTGAACAGCAAATTACTTTTTTAAAGAAAAAACAAAATACTAAAATAGGATTAGGACTTCAATGGCATGCAGCCTAGTTGGATGGCTGCGTTGTGTGTTATCTTTTCAAAGCCAAGTTGAAAGCACTGTGTTGTTTCTGATATGCTGATTTAAAATAAAAGTATCCTGCTTGTCAAGTTTGATATAGTTTCTTTGTTAGTTTAAGTAATGACTGTAGCAACAATACAATATAACTAAACCTCTTGAAAGAAATGACAATGCTTGCAAAGGAACCATTCCTGAGAAAGTGCATCACGAGCATGACAGGATATGATGAGTTTGCATCATTGCCGTGGTTTCCTGAGAGTATCTGAGCTCTTAAGATTTTAGATTTTTAGATTTGATTTTTTTTGTGGGGGTGGCGTTGGGTTATATAGTCCATTTTGAATTGTGCTTAAATGTTTTCACTCTTTTTCAGTGGTGTTAGAGAAAGTCAATGCAACTGCATTCTAATTTAGTTAACTATCTTAATGAACCTTTTCAGTGTGGCTTCTGCATAGCGCTAAAATTGATCACCTTCACTCTTAAAAATAAAGGTTCTTTATTGACAGCTGTGGTTCCATGAAGAGCCATTAATGTCCAGGGAACCTTTCCCATTATTAACTGATGACTAGTGATCTGTGGAATTCATTTTAACAAGCCTAAAAACGACTTTGCATTGCATATCCACAATGTTTAAGAGTAAAAATGTAGTGCTGATGGAAGAGGTAAAGCAAAGTTTATTGTATTATAATGATATTGTATATCTGACTGCCTGTCAGTACCTGCTGGATTCTTGTTCAAAATGCAGACATTTGCTGACATGCTCTGATGTTTTGTGATGTTTGCTTCAAATCCTCACCCTGGATCCTGCTCTGGGGGTTAAGTTAAGTTAACAGAGGATGTTGCTATTTTTACTAACACACCCTGACAATTAGCCTTGTTAAGGTTAACATCTACAAATGCTTACCACACACACAGGTTTGTTTTTGTGAACTGTGGGGACATTCCACAGGCGTAATGGTTTTTATACAGTACAAACTGTATGTGCTATTGCCCTACACCAACCCTACCCCTAAAGCTACCCCTTACAGGAAACTTTCTGCATTTTTACTTTCTCAAAAAAACTCACTCTGTATGATTTATAAGCATTTTGAAATATGGGGACATGGGGCAATGTCCTCATAAATCACCTTCTCCTTGTAATACCTATGTCATACCCATGTCATTATACAAATTTGTGTCCTCATATGTCACACAAACACACACACACACATACACACACACACACACACACACACACACACACACACAGTTCACAGTAACACCCACCACACCCATCTATTCAATTCTAAGACTTGATTGTAATAGCAAGAATGACAACTACTTGACTTTAATTTATAAGAAAAGTGACACTTAAAACAAAACGACTTGAAAACTAAACTTTATACTTACACTTTTAATAACGTACTCTATTGCTGCTTATTGCTTGTTATTCAACAGTTTAATTTCAATACCTATTTATATTCAATACCTATATTCAGCAAATGTAATATCTGATAAAAAATAGTTTTGCCTATATTTAGTTTTTTTTTATTTATTTCAGCATCTCTAAATATTATATTGGATTTCCACTTACAATCATTTAAATGTTTACATTTGTAATGATTTTAATTTAACTTACACTCAAAATTGTGAAAAATAACACAATATGGACAAACATGTAAACTTATTACTGATGAGTAACATAAGGACAAACTGAATTAGAGAGTACATGTGCAGTATATGCACTATTTTATTTTAGCTGTAAGACAGATGTATAAAAAAATATATCAATTTCAAATTATACTAAACATTTTCTTTAACCCATTCAGCACTAGGAGTTTAACTAGTGACAAAACTTCAGAAGGTGTATGTGAGAAATGTTCCCAGAAGCAGTGAATGTGAAGAATGCTTTGGTTTATCAGGTGTCTTTTGACACCTTGCATGTGTAACACGCATGAACATTTGATGTTGCAAAAATAAACACGCTTATATATTAATGTG
>NW_015505230.1:2283168-2285310 GCF_001515645.1 Sinocyclocheilus grahami
AAAAAATGTGTTTTATAAATACATATGAAAAAACTATAATCTTGTGTATCAATGATAATGACAATCAGCAAACAGAAAGATAAGCTTCTAACATTACAAAGAATATAACAATTTCAACAAAATCAACAACAATAGCAAGTTTAGAATTACTCTATAAAAGTAATCCACATACTGTTGACAGACACAATAATACAACAAATCACAGCCCCTGCAAAGCAGCATTCCATTGCTTGTTTATGCATTTCAATAAAGAAGAAAAAAAAACAACCACGTCATGCATCCTATTTAAGGCAGTATTGCTACAGGTGAGTCAAGTGCTGAAACTTGAGCAAAGGATAACTAGTTCTTGAAGCTGTTGAACCAACAGTGGATTAACAATTTTCATTTTACAGTTCAGTGTTCAAGATATTTGCTCAAGGATAAGGTAAGGACATTTTATAAATATATTTTTATGAAAGATGCATGTGTTAATTATAAAGTAAAAAGGAAATTTTAATAGACTACATGAAAACAAAGAAATGATTCATTGCATTAATTTCTCATAGTATGTGAGTTATCAATAAAAATAAAAATAAGATAATGGATAGTAAATTGATTGTAGTAGAAGTGTGTAGTGTGTGTACTGTTACTAAATGTGTTTTATGAGATATTCCATTTGAATTTCTTCAGTTTACATATGAACTTAATGTTTTTTGTAATAACTCATAAAACCGTTTTAATTGATACTCTACTGTTATTTATGACACTGGGTAACAGTTTGGGAAATTGTCACAAAATGAAAATGCTGTTTGTAGTTTTGGATTATTCTAGCAGATAACAGACAATTGTCTGAATTTACAGTGGTGGTTCCCATAGACCACAGTTATCATTTATTTGATTATTCATTTCTGTTTTGCTGTTGTGGGCCCAAGGCTCTAGAACAACCTGCCACATTAAATCTGAAGTTACAACCATCACCAAAGTGTTTTTTTTTAAAGGATTAGGGCTAGTATGTGCATGTGTGTGTTTATGTGTTCTAACTAATATGGTAGATGACTCATCTTATTTCATGTTTTATTGTATTTTATGTGTTTTATATTGATTGTGCAGCACTTTGGTCTGCATGTGTGAATTGTAAATTGCTCAATGAATGAATTAATTTAATGAATTAATGATATGTGCTTTGTTTTCTTTTGATTAAGGAAAATATGTATGTGTGTATAAAAAATCTTAAGTGATCTATTGCTTACTTTACAGACTTGTTTCTTCACCACTTGACACTTTCCACAATGGAGTGGAGAGCTTTTGTTATAATATGGATTTTTATCTGTAAGTGATTCAACGTCACAACAATTAGTATTTCTTTATTCATTTATTAGAAAAAAACACATACAAGCAACATTAATTGGGTGGGTGGGTCAAAGACATTTGTGGAGAACATGTCTGTAAACAGACATATCTGAAGTAAGAGATACTGAGGATAGAGTAGTGAGGCTGAAAATTTCTGAGGATATTCTTAACTTGCAGCGCCCTCTATCATTGGAAATGTATATCATTTTCATCCTGATGTCCATGTTAACTGAGATTGTAAATACTATATTGCCACCATGTGGCTAATTCTTGTCAAATGTGGTATACAGCTTGTGTAGGGGGAAAAATATTCATAGTTAAAACATATTTTAAGATTTTATTAGTTAGTGAAACATTTTATTGACCTGAATTTGCATATTGTTTTGACAAATCAAAAATGATATACATACCAAATTGTTTTTTTTATTTGATGTGTATGTGTAAACTTCAACAGTACACTAACCTTTCTCTACTCTAGCAATAGCCAAGTCGCAAACATCTACCATTTCAACTACCTATGAGAGTAAAACTCTTGGTACAGTTGAAATATCAACAACAACATTGCAGCCATCCACAAACACGAAATCTCCTGCAGAAACAACCACCACTAGTGCAGCAGAAACAACTACAACAACAGAGACTTCCACAATCACGACTCCTGCTGAAACACCCACCACTAGTGCAGCAGAAACAACTACAACAGAGACTTCCACAAACACGACTCCTGATGAAACATCCACCACTAGTGCAGCAGAAACATCTACAACAACAGAGACTTCCACAATCACGACTCCTCCTGAAACATCCACCACT
>NW_015505230.1:2285498-2285731 GCF_001515645.1 Sinocyclocheilus grahami
ATCTACAACAACAGAGACTTCCACAATCACGACTCCTGCTAAAAAGTCCACTACTAGTGCAGCAGAAACATCTACAACAACAGAGACTTCCACAATCACGACTCCTGCTAAAAAGTCCACTACTAGTGCAGCAGAAACATCTACAACAACAGAGACTTCCACAATCGTGACTCCAGATGATGAAACATCCACGAGTGCAGCAGAAAAATCTACAACAACAGAGACTTCCACAA
>NW_015505231.1:0-871 GCF_001515645.1 Sinocyclocheilus grahami
ACCACACATTTTACAAGATTAGATGTTTGTCAGGGTTGCTCACTGTTTCTTCAAATCATTCACCATCTTTATCAGTCATCTTTCCCTACTCTGTAAATGTGGTAAGTGAACTTTTATGTACTGTTTTGTAACAGGCTACCGCTAGCAAGCGGCTAACCATGTGCTTTTAGTGGCTCCGTAGAATGCGTAAATTCATTTTCTGTGCCTTCCTTAATACAGATTCAGCACACCTCTAACCCAGTCGGGGGTGTTGATGGTCCGAACAGAACTCTTATTTCACATCGTCTAAGGCTGGGGAATTTTTTCCCCCCGATTAATCGTTTTTTAAAAATTACGTCGATTCGATATCGATTCTCAAAAGCTGCAAATCGATCTTTTCCGGTATTTATTTCAGCACACATTTAAAACAAGATCTGATTAACGTGAATCTTATCATTAGTCTTCTCCACAAGATGTCACCCTTATTTACCTTGCGCAATGTTACAACAGAAAGCCTGTCATTCAGCGCTTGTCATGGTCATACGCGTGATTCGCAATGCTCTGGTGAAATGTTATAGTAATACTATAAATCTGCGGAAGAATTTGTTATCACGCTTAAGGCGCCATGATTTCCGTAATGAATGAATGGAGGACGCTGTGGAGCACTGTTTTGTTTACTACACACATACTAAAGTGCGGATGATGCTCGCGGTGTTTTCATCTTCTGCCGTCTCACTATATGATATGAACACCAATGTCATCTCCAGCTGCTCTGAGAGTCACTTGATTAGCATTTTATCGTTTCATTTGAGAAAACTACCATTAAATCACATACACAGCAGCTGCAAGTTCTTCACGGCAACCCGTCAAAATAAAAGTTTAGTTTAACGTT
>NW_015505231.1:1178-1958 GCF_001515645.1 Sinocyclocheilus grahami
CATTCTAATTTATTGAGATGCACCTGTATATTACTATTTAGCAGTCTTAAGACTCAATGCTACTACTGCTAATAAATATTAATAAATCTTTATTTTTTTATATCACATCTGTTTTCTTTTTAATTTTAATGGTAAACCTCTGTGCAGCACTTTGTTTGCCAAAAAATAAAAGGGTATAATTTTCATTTGATTAGGATAAATTAATGTTTTATTCCTTCATCTGATTACCAGACAAATTAAGAACATTTTTAGGGCCCTATTATTGTTTAAAAAAAGGACCCTATACCAAAAAAAACAACAAAAAAAACGGTTTAAATAGTGCTGGGCGGTATGACCAAAAATTTATATCACGGTATTTTTTTTAAATTATACCAGTTTAACGGTACATGGTGGTATTTTTTTTTTCATGCATGAACGGGTGTCAACCATATTTTCTACTGATTGAGAGAGGAAAAACTGCAGTATATTGACTTGGAATGCCCTATTTTACTGTCATGATGAGTGAATATTGTCAAAAAATACTAGGAATGCTCCGATCCGCCTTTTTCGCTTCCTGGCCGATACCGATTCCGATCCGATACCAGTGACGTTTTTTCCCCTCATTTAAATAAATGTAGAATTTATATATCTCTTTGTGTGGATCTGATAATCATTCTTTCACAATCTACTAGATACAGACTACTTCATTATAAAAATAAAATAAAATAAACATGAAAAAATATAGGCCTATGTATGTTTATAATCTATGACAAAAATGTATCATAAGCTAGGTTAGTGGAT
>NW_015505231.1:5388-6404 GCF_001515645.1 Sinocyclocheilus grahami
GTTATACCCTACATGGTTATACCCTCTGCTAACATGAACACCACCACATCAGCACCAAAAACGTGGGGATTTTTTTTTTGATAATCACACAACCTATTCAATATTCTATCATTATTTCAACTAATTACCTACATACCTGTTTTTTTAAGCAACTAAAGGGATAGTTCACCCAAAAAAAAATGAGCCGATCATCGATACTTGATTTTTTTTAAGCATTCATTCAGGGCCTGAATTTCACTTTTGAAAATGGGGGGAATTCCCCTCTTAGGTGACTCTTGTGGGGGGATTTTTTTTTATTTGAGGGCTGTAGGGGTGCATTTTTTTTTTTAGACCTTTTTCAAAAATATATAATTATCTCATCTAAACATTTGATCATGCAGTGCATTTTTTGTTTTTACATTGGGGCAATGTAATGTGAGGTATACAGAAACCATATGGACACATTGTGCTTTCACACAGGAGTCCACTACTCTGATCCATGGCTGTTTACTGTGAACACAACATTTATCCATTATTTTAATTTTCAAATCTAAACGTTGTTACTGAAAATGCTTTTTCAGCATTGTTATTCTTTTTTAACACCGTACAATAATACAATCTTTCGTAGACGTGTTTAAATGCAATAAATATAAGCAACACATTATTCAATGCGTTTTACTTCTAGATTAATATATTAAGTTGCTCAAGAAAGTGGCAAACATTTAAACTACTTTTCTTATGTTATCATAAACATTCTATCTTATGTTATAGTGTTATAGTATTATATAGTAGATTAATCTCATGTAGGATGTTCATATAATTAACCCTCCAGCAAAAATATGTTCAGCTCAAGTGGGTCAGTTCTCAACATATGACTGAATTACTTGAGGCAGTGATTTCTATTTATTTATTTTTTAAAGTAAAAACATTGTTAGTGTATTATGCTTTTTCATATTTTCATCAAGTGTTTGAATTCAAATTTAGTTATTGTTGTGTGTAGGCATGGGCCGGTTACCGGTTTCAAGGTATACTGCGAT
>NW_015505231.1:6414-9974 GCF_001515645.1 Sinocyclocheilus grahami
AGGACTTAAATATTCCTATGTATCTCACATTAAGCTATCGTGTGGCTTCAGAAGTAACGCAGAATAATTCGCACAATCGAAAAAAATAAATTCTCGGATTTGGATCGGCTCTCTCTGCCCGATACCCGATCCGAGAAAAATTGCACTATCGGAGCCGATACCCGATATGAATATCGGATCGGTGCATCCCTAAAAAATACCACACTAAATAGTGACTAAACACGACCCCTTTTAATACATGTTAACCAGGAGTCACTCTCATTTATAATCGCGGCATCGTCTGATAAAATCAACATGGTGTGTGTGTGTGTGTGAGATGCGGGAGCTGATGGCAGGGGGCGATTGGATATTTGTGGCGGTCAGTGTGGAAATTGTGGATGAGTTCTTCTGTGTCATCATGTTCTATTAGTTCTACAGCTTCAGTTTCGGAACGTTCACGCTTAGTAACACATACAGCTGTTCCCTCACAGTGAAAGTGAACAGTGGAAAGGGACCCCTTTCAAACAGTGTCGCGTTCCGAACGTTGTTTAAGCGTATTGTGGTATTTAAAAAATTAATATCATAACAAAAATAAACACCGGTATTCGGTATGAACCGGTATACCGCCCAGCACTAGGTTTAAAATACAGGCATGTGGTTCTTTATTTTTATTAATTCACCATTTGTAAACTAATGTTTACTGTTAATTTTTTTTAAAATGTCAATAGCATTTGTATTAAAACTATATTCACTGAATGTAATAAAAAAATCGAGAATCGAATCAAGAGCTTGCGAATCGAGATCGAATCGGGACTAGAGGTTTTTGATTTTTGGCAATTTTTAATTAATCTGCATCGGCCGGTTGTGCTGCAAATTAGGCTGATTTATAGGCAGGTGCACCTGAGGGCAGCTAAGCGTTGTTGTGGAACTCCCTCTGAGGCTGCGTGAGACGGTGTTCTGACGATTTGTGCTACCCTGTCAGATTTTACTACCTCCCATTAAGACAGATGGTAGCATAATTCGATAGCGAAAAACATTTTAGAGCTGTAACGACAATACTGTGAAACCGTGATATTTTTGCTCAAGGTTATCATACCGTCAAGATCTCATACCGGCCCATGCCTAGTCATGTGTCAGTTTTGTCTCGTTACTGTTGACAGAATCAAAAAAACTTAAATTAACAATTTCACCAATAATTTTATTTGGACAAGTTTAATGGTACGCAAATACAACAGGCCAAACCTATACAGTAGTGTTGTAATTTATAAATGTGTTTTTTAAATGATCCATAAATAAACTGTCAATAACATAATGTAACTAAAGATTCGTTTACACCAAGGTTGATCACTATAACGATAAAAAGAGTCCACATCACAGTTATAATGTCACAGAGGAGCGATATTGTTGGAATCACTATTAAAAAAGATTTTTTCCCCCCAGTTAATCAACAATTTAAAAAAAAAAGAAAGCCAACCACATTCTATCCTGCTTTAATTAAGGAGCTCGAGCATTTAAAGTGACATAGAAGTTCATAGAACTGCAGTGCAGTATTATTGTATTAGGGTCCATTGGTGTGTAGGGTTGGGCTGGTACGGACTTAAAAATATATCACGATATTTCTGGTATATATTGCGATAACGATATCAATGATAATTCAGGAATCTTGTTTCTTTAGAAACTGAGTACACACGTAATGTAATGTAATGACTGTTTAATTCATACTGGAAGCTGGAGGGCGCCCTTGCGCAGAAACTCCACAAATGCATCGCAGAAGTAATACTACTGACTATGCTCCGTGAAATCCCTAATATGTACAAAGTTATCCAGTTATCGCTGAATATAACGCACAATAGAGAGAGAGAAATTTTAACTGATGAAACTTAAAGGGATAGTTCACCCAAGAATGAAAATTTGACGTTTATCTGCTTACCCCCAGGGCATCCAAGATGTAGGTGACTGTTTCTTCAGTAGAACAGATTTGATGATTTTTAACTTTAACTGTTGCAGTCTATCAGTCGGATAATGCATGGCAATGGTAACAAAATCTATGAGTAAAAAAAACATGCACAGACAAATCCAAAATAAACCCTGCGGCTCGTGACGACACATTGATGTCCTAAGACACGAAACGATCGGTTTGTGCCAGAAACCGAATAGTATTTATATAATTGTTTTACCTGTAATACACCACTATGTCCAACTTCCTTGAGCGTGCGCACAGCATCCGGTGCGTGAGGTGTGTGCGTGCTCTGGCGTAGTTTACACAAGTGCCGGAAGTGATCTCTCATGCGTATACTTCACTCATTGTTTACACAGTCATTGTTGGTATGACGGCGTAATCAAAATGACGACGTAATCAAAATGATACTTACTTGTGCTTATCCGGATTGTTCAAACCGACTTAAAACTAAAAGATTACTGTGATAAAGTTCGTTTTAGGGTAAAGGAAGAAGTCGGAGTCGGCGTGACTGAGGCTCGTGGAATTTATTTAGCTCTCCCAAAATCATAAGCATAGGCGTGATCACACGCATCAAACAACATAAACTCAGAGCACGTTGGCTGTATTCTCGGTCACTTGGGCCACGAGTCCTCAGTCGGTCTCTCTCTCCCCTGCTTCCGCTCCGCCGTGGCCTTTTACGGTCTCCCCACGCCAATCACTGTAAGTAGAAGCAGGTGAATGTCATTCTGCACTTGACCTACTTACTCACCGCTCATCTCCGACCGCTCCCTCCCGCTGCAAACCCCACTAAACCACGCCCCCATTTCATTTAAAAGTTTCACTCTATAGATATATTTGTCATGTCTGTAATAAGGCAAGCATACACAGAGTTTCGAAGTTTGCTTGTGCCCTTTGCTTGTACATTTCGCTTGTACAACTCGCTCAAATTCACAGAGTCTGAGACTGCTGCGTATCCTGTTTGCTTTCATTATTTAACAAAAGCGAAACGTTTTGTTGTTATTCTGAGTGCACACGAATAAACATAGAGTCTGCAGATGGAAAAGATGCATTACTCTTATCTGTATGACCAAAAATGACGAAGTATTTTAAGAGCAAATGATCGCAGCGGCCCAAGCGCGCTACTGTCAGCTTCCACACTCCGCACAAACACGTGAACAGCACACTTTTTTCTAGGCTAACCATCTGGGATGCCCTGGGGGTAAGCAGATAAACATCAAATTTTCATTCTTGGGTGAACTATCCCTTTAAAGACAATAAACATACGATTGCACAAAATATATGGTTTATCTGTGTTCTTCAAGCAATCTTGGGTAGTTTTTGGAAAAGGAAAGTGTATTTATAATGCAATGCTAATCGCTGTATATAATGCTATCATTCTGTAATATGAAACCACATCTGGGGCCCATTCTTCGTACGTCGCTTTTTACATCTGAGATGATTTGAAAGGTTCCAGATCTTCTAATTGTGATAACTGATCTCTGGCTAATTTGGTTTTTCACACAAATTTGCGGATTTGATTAAAATATCTAGATGAAGTTGTCTAAGATTACTGTGCATTCTCGTGTTCCCCGAAAAGGGCAGATGTATCTATACTCGAAACCCCGATCAGCAATGCAGTGAT
>NW_015505231.1:10498-102672 GCF_001515645.1 Sinocyclocheilus grahami
GCGCGAGAGAACGTAATCTTTTAGTTTTAAGTCAGTTTGAACAATCCGGATAAGTGCAAGTAAGTACCATTTTGATTAGCCGTCGTACCTTCAATGTTTGTGCACTGTGTAACCACTGAGTGACGTATACGAGCGAGAGATCACTTCCGGCGCTTGCGTAAACTATGCCAGAGCATGCGCGTACACACCTCACGCACCGGATGCCTTGCGCGCGCCCAAAGACAGTTGGACATAGTGGTGTATTAGAGGTAAAAAAATTTTATAAATACTGTTCGGTTTCTGGCACAAACCGATCGTTTCGTGTTTTAGGACATCAATGTGTCGTCAGGAGCTGCAGGGTTTAATTTGGATTTGTCTGTGCATGTTTTTTTTTACTCTCATAGATTTTGTTACCATTGCCATGCATTATATTACTGATAGACTGCAACGGTTGGAGTTAAAAATCATCAAATGTGTTCTACTGAAGAAACAAAGTCACCTACATCTGGGATGCCCTGGGGGTAAGCAGATAAACATCAAATTTTCATTCTTGGGTGAACTATCCCTTTAAAGACAATAAACATACGATTGCACAAAATATATGGTTTATCTGTGTTCTTCAAGCAATCTTGGGTATTTTTTGGAAAAGGAAAGTGTATTTATAATGCAATGCTAATCGCTGTATATAAACCACATCTGGGGCCCATTCTTCGTACGTCGCTTTTTACATCTGAGATGATTTGAAAGGTTCCAGATCTTCTAATTGTGATAACTGATCTCTGGCTAATTTGGTTTTTCACACAAATTTGCGGATTTGATTAAAATATCTAGATGAAGTTGTCTAAGATTACTGTGCATTCTCGTGTTCCCCGAAAAGGGCAGATGTATCTATACTCGAAACCCCGATCAGCAATGCAGTGATGGGCTAGCGGCAAGACCGCAATGTAATGACATCCTATATACGAGCGAGAGATCACTTCCGGCGCTTGCGTAAACTATGCCAGAGCATGCGCGTACACACCTCACGCACCGGATGCCTTGCGCGCGCCCAAAGACAGTTGGACATAGTGGTGTATTAGAGGTAAACATTTTTATAAATACTGTTCGGTTTCTGGCACAAACCGATCGTTTCGTGTTTTAGGACATCAATGTGTCGTCAGGAGCTGCAGGGTTTAATTTGGATTTGTCGGTGCATGTTTTTTTTACTCTCATAGATTTTGTTACCATTGCCATGCATTATATTACTGATAGACTGCAACGGTTGGAGTTAAAAATCATCAAATGTGTTCTACTGAAGAAACAAAGTCACCTACATCTGGGATGCCCTGGGGGTAAGCAGATAAACATCAAATTTTCATTCTTGGGTGAACTATCCCTTTAAAGACAATAAACATACGATTGCACAAAATATATGGTTTATCTGTGTTCTTCAAGCAATCTTGGGTAGTTTTTGGAAAAGGAAAGTGTATTTATAATGCAATGCTAATCGCTGTATATAATGCTATCATTCTGTAATATGAAACCACATCTGGGGCCCATTCTTCGTACGTCGCTTTTTACATCTGAGATGATTTGAAAGGTTCCAGATCTTCTAATTGTGATAACTGATCTCTGGCTAATTTGGTTTTTCACACAAATTTGCGGATTTGATTAAAATATCTAGATGAAGTTGTCTAAGATTACTGTGCATTCTCGTGTTCCCCGAAAAGGGCAGATGTATCTATACTCGAAACCCCGATCAGCAATGCAGTGATTGGCTAGCGGCAAGACAGCAATGTAATGACATCCTATAATTAAAAAAGACACCTGACGAAAAACTTGACAAATTTCTGGACCTGGAAGAAAACAGCCAAGCGAACAAAACTACATAAATGTTATAATAGATAAATGAAATGCACTGTTTTTATTTTATTTGAAAAAATTTTTTTTACATTATTTCCAGTTATTTATATTCACGATTTGAGTATTGTATTTGTTTTTAATTTAATGTTGTAATTGGCAATTCATTTAATTTTATATTTGAAGCAGATTTGTTATGTGACAGCATCAATTAAAGTTTCTTAAGGGTCAAGCTCAAGATATCTGCATCTCCTGCGCTCCATCAAGCCACTCCCATAATATCTGTCAGCACTCAAATTAATGCACAACTCCGATTAACTGTACAGCATGTGTGTAAGACTCTAATACAATTATAAAGTAATTTATTTTATCACTAATAAATCTTTCAATGAGTAAAAACGGCTGTGTCTATAGTATTATAGATTACACAACATTATTATATTATTTTCAAATAGATTTTTTAATTATTATCATTTTAAATTATTGTCCCTGGATCAGTAGGGTACAATTGTAGTAAAGTAGCAGTGGTTGGGACAGGTTTTAAGTATCAAATTTGCCTAAAAAGATGCAATCTAATCCTGTTTAAATGAAATAAGTCTGCTCCCGAGCAGGTTTAAACTTACGGACCTGTTGCAATGACAGCACCTCCGGGATGAGCTTCGAAGAACCAAACAATCCAAGATCATGCCAAATCATCAACAATCAAATCCAGCTAACTGAGTTAGCGATATACGAAGAACGGGCCCCAGGTCCTTTTGCTTACTTTTTTTTTTTGGTAAAGAAAAGTTAATATTTAAGGTAATAGTGTATTTAGTGTACAAAAAGAGATGTATGAATACAATACTGTGATTGTGGTGTATATATTGTTTGTTTCATAGCACAACATGTTGCTGTTATCACACAGCCTGAATGTTATGTTGTGAACTAATAAACTTAAATGATCTAAATCTATTTTGCTGTGTTTATTTATATTGCACTAGAAGGTGTGCAGTATAGGCAAACGATCAAGTATTTTAACAGGCTTGTCTCAAGTTATGTATACTATAGTATATACAAGTAGAAGTTGCAGAAGAGACAGAATATCATAACTTACTGCAATGCTTCACTACTTGGAGATTAACAGTAAAAACAACAGTACATAGTTTAGATCACAAGTTTATCATGAAACAAAAGCAGTCATGAATCATCCAGGTAATGACACAGTATTAAGAATCAAGCCTATGTACACTTTTTGAATGGGGTCGTTTTTGTATTTGGTCCTTGTGGACTGTATTTAAACATCATAAAGTAGTGCAGTGCCAAGTAAAAAAATTAAAATAAAAGATTTTCAAGACAAATTTTATTGAATGTATTTTAACAACCTCAACAAACTGTATAAGTTTGTACATATTACACATCAGCAGCCTGGAGACAAACCACATTCATTGTAATTTTCAAGTTTATTTATTTCTAAAGCACATTTAGCACATTTTCCAGAACTAAATTGAAAACTGGTGAGAAAGAAACAAACCCACAAAATGTCTCTGTAAAATCCACTTTTTCCTTCAAAACAGCCTAATATAATATTTAGTGTATATACATACAATGGCTTTAACCTCAACAATCAAGATCTTTAATAAAGATTGATAATATGCATCACCATGGAGCCTCTCTCCATTAAAAGATGAAAGAAAATTACAGCTACAATAGACTTTACGGAAGAAATTAATATCTGGTTATAAAAATATTTCATGAGGTTACACATCTGCAAAAACAAAATGAGTGTAATATGAAACATCTCCAAAATCCGCACTTATCACCATGGAGCCTCTCTCCATTAAAAGATGAAAGAAAATTACAGCTACAATAGACTTTACGGAAGAAATTAATATCTGGTTATAAAAATATTTCATGAGGTTACACATCTGCAAAAACAAAATGAGTGTAATATGAAACATCTCCAAAATCCGCACTTATTTTTTAGTCTTATAAAGTTTGATAAACGCATTACATGGTTAGAAATCAACCAAAAATACTATAAATAAAGTGAAAAGTGAGCACATGGTTAATCAACTGAAATACAAATGTTGGAAGTTATGAACAGGGTTTTGTAGAGAAAATCAAACTACAGTTGTGAGCGGCCGGGGTCGTGCTGTGATGCTTTTACTGAAGGAAGACGCTCCGCTGCTTTCGCTCTTTCCGCTAAGAACTTATCAAACTCTGAGGGTGAGACAGAAATGAGACACTGAAATTAGTCTGCTGTTGTAAGAAATGTGGTTTGATTTATTAAAATATTGCTGAATATTAGGCGTACAGCAAAAAATAGCCAATGAAATGGCCTAAGAAATGTTTTTGAATGTGCTACAAGAACCCTAGTCAGTTCCTCAATAGGTGGCCTGCGGAAAACAAATGTTTGTCACCGTAAGCATGTTGGCACGAAACCACTTAAAATTCGAAAGCATCTACACTGGACACAAGCAGCAAAAGCAAATAGAACATCTGTGACGCTATGTGATGAGTCGCAGACAGTAAAACTGATGCCCCGTACGGTTTCTGACATACTTTCAAACGCATTTGTGAAAGGACTGAGCATTTTTGTCTGACAACGTAAAGCCAAGTGCCGTTTATGCACGCAGACCTTGACAAAAAAAGAGCTGGGTAGATTACTTACAAATTGTAATCCGTTACTGATTCCAAATTACATGACAAAAATTGTAATTCATTTTTTTTACATTATTTCCAGTTATTTATATTCACGATTTGAGTATTGTATTTGTTTTTAATTTAATGTTGTAATTGGCAATTCATTTAATTTTATATTTGAAGCAGATTTGTTATGTGACAGCATCAATTAAAGTTTCTTAAGGGTCAAGCTCAAGATATCTGCATCTCCTGCGCTCCATCAAGCCACTCCCATAATATCTGTCAGCACTCAAATTAATGCACAACTCCGATTAACTGTACAGCATGTGTGTAAGACTCTAATACAATTATAAAGTAATTTATTTTATCACTAATAAATCTTTCAATGAGTAAAAACGGCTGTGTCTATAGTATTATAGATTACACAACATTATTATATTATTTTCAAATAGATTTTTTAATTATTATCATTTTAAATTATTGTCCCTGGATCAGTAGGGTACAATTGTAGTAAAGTAGCAGTGGTTGGGACAGGTTTTAAGTATCAAATTTGCCTAAAAAGATGCAATCTAATCCTGTTTAAATGAAATAAGTCTGCTCCCGAGCAGGTTTAAACTTACGGACCTGTTGCATCACATTGATTTAAATAGGATAATCTTGTACCATATTGATATAAAAATGCAAAGAGTAAGAAAATATATTCCATTCATTGTGATTAACAAGAAGTACATTAAACATTACATTTACGTCAAGGTTTCCCAAACGGGTTCGTAAATGATCTGAAGGGGGTTTGTGAGTTTAGTGAAAAGTTAAAGCATAAAAAGGTCAAAACAATTTTTTTAAATTAAATAGGATGAGCTTCGAAGAACCAAACAATCCAAGATCATGCCAAATCATCAACAATCAAATCCAGCTAACTGAGTTAGCGATATATGAAGAACGGGCCCCAGGTCACAAAAAAAAGTTATTTCAAACACTCAACTATATTATCAAGTTAATTAGGAGAAAAAGCATGCCAATAAATGATATCTTTGTTGGACAACAGGTTTGTAAACGGGCTCATACACATGCAAAACTGTATTGCACACATGCTACTGTAGTACATTTATTCAGACCGATTTTTTTGTGCACTGCACAGCCCTAACCAAACCAGTTACAGATTGTAGAAGCTCCTCATTTAGTGATAAACTCATTAAAACTGGTGTCGATGCTAATATAGCTGTCATTCTTGGTTTGAATGGGCACACATGCTTATTACTCATGATCTCTTCACCTCTTTCCTATGTAGATGATCATTTTGAATGAATTGCTGTCCAGCCAAACAATAGAGTTCTTGGACCTACGTTTTAAACCCAGGTTTAAAGACTGAGAAGATGATATACTTCCTCTTAAACCATCTACCCTGCTGAACAACATGTCGGCCTGACCGCCATACTGACATGGAATGGATCTCCTCAAACCTCTGGACAGCATGTTCTTCTCTTTTGCCAAACTGACAAAGACAGTAGTGCACAAACAGACCTAAGTTGGTTGGTTTAGGTCCATGCAAGGAGGCATTAGATCATTAGCTGGCCAACTTGAACATAATGAAGCGCTGTACTAATGAAGTGCTATACCAATGAAGTGTCCTTAGATTTTAGACAGGTACTGTTGTTTTAAGTATTGTCTAAAAGCTGTGCATGAATATTTTCATACAGAAATCACGATTCATCCATAGCTTCATAATGTTTTAGTAAATTTGTAAAGTTTTTGCACCAACTTTGTTGGCTCTCAGATGAGAATGCACCTATCTCTACCGAGCAAGGTGAGGTTGACATTCTCTCATTTAGAATAATCCACATTCATCAAGATAAGAACAGACAACTGTTGTGAATCTGGCAAGAATTTTGTACCAACTTTATGCACTTAAATATGCAACAAATGATTAGTGACTGTGGCCTGATATATTTTGATATGGTTTTATGCTGGTCAGTTCTCCACAGGATAGTTAATAGTTTTGTCTAGTACTTACAATGGTTTCTTACAATGGATTGTTGCTGATTGATTTTTCATGCTGTTCTGCTTGAACCTCTTAAGCCCGAGACACACTGCACGATTTTAGTAATCCTGTAAGATCACTGCATGTCACACTGTGTGACATGGATCTAGTAAACTTGGCTACGACGTGTGTAGACTGTACGATGATGACACCTATTGACTCATACGCTACGCCACCATTCTATAGAAGAATAAAACGTCACCAGCATGCGCTAGTGGAAAATGTAATCAGACTACTTTGATTACTTTTGAAACAATTATTTTATCACATTGATTTAAATAGGATAATCTTGTACCATATTGATATAAAAATGCAAAGAGTAAGAAAATATATTCCATTCATTGTGATTAACAAGAAGTACATTAAACATTACATTTACGTCAAGGTTTCCCAAACGGGTTCGTAAATGATCTGAAGGGGGTTTGTGAGTTTAGTGAAAAGTTAAAGCATAAAAAGGTCAAAACAATTTTTTTAAATTAAATAAAAAAAATAATAGGGAAAAAGCTAATAAAAATGTGAACATTTGTCATGACAACAATTAGTCGGTAGCGCCCCCTTGTCTATGTATTGAAAGAATTTAGCCCAATAATGAAAATTAATTGAGGAACTCTCATTCTGGAAAGTACCTGCAAGTGTGAAAAATATAGGCGCCTTTTAAAGACCACAAAAAAAGCTTAACAAGAGGGTACAGTGAATGTAATGATACCACAAGCTGAGTAACAGACTACGTGACTAGTGAAACGTGGAAGATTACGTGTTTGTCACGAAGGTGACTACGTCAGGACATCCGGCAGATCAGAAATGAGCCACACAGACTGACACTCTTACAACAGGAAGACTGGATCATACAGAAGACTGACAGAATGCAATTAGATTCTCTAAAAAGCGTAAATGTTGGCCACTGATGTCTTACATGCAGAAGAATAGATAAGTGAGCATGCAACTATAATTTTAGCATATGGCACAGAAGGACTGAAGCTTTTTCCACATTTTTGATGTCAATTTAAATCGACCTCAGATTAAATGTGTTAAAAGGTGCTAAAAGTACTAGCTGAAAGCATTATCATAATAGCCATATTAAGAAGGGTTACCTTCACTAGTCACTCCTTCAGAATCATCTTCCTGTCACAAAATATCAAACACAAAAATACACTTATGAGATACAATAAACAATCAATGTTTTAAGATGACATGAAATCCAAATGTACCCACTTATATCGAATGTCTTATTCTTCATAAAAGGTCTTATTATGCAAGTTTCAGTAAACTTCATTCCTTTTCTTCATTTACTGAACTGCTAATCATTACTTTTGTCATGTTCACTAGTTTATATTAAGACTTGTGAGTAATTACTGACTGGTTCATATGACAGTTCATAGTTATACATATTCGTATACACTACTGTTTTTGAAACATTCTCTAATGGTCCCCAAGGCTGCATTTATTTTATTTAAAAAAACAGTAATATTGTAAAATATTATTATAATTTAAAATAACTGTTTTCTATCTGAATATATTTTAAAATATTACTTATTCTTGTGATGGTAAAGCTGAATTTTCACATGATCCTTCAGAAATCTTTCTAATATGCTGATTTTTTTGCTGGAGAAACATCATTATCAATGTGAATACAGTTGTGCTGCTTCATATTTTTGTGGAAACTGACTCTGTGACAAGAACAGCATTTATTTGAAACAGAAATCTTTTCTAACATGTCTTTACTAGCAACTTATTGTGCAAATAAAAGTATTAATTTCAAACTTCTGCACTGTAGTTTTATAAGCGGGTTTTGATATTTGTAAAGCCGTTTTAAAACATGAATAGTGTCATTGTTATATGACCAATTATTTGAGGGGGAAGAATTTGAATTTGCAAAGCAATCAAAATCGTTGAGTAGAATCGGAATTAGAGCCAGAACCTTATATATATTTCTCACAATTCCAATGCTTAGCACCCAGTTAGAGATCTAAACATGTGTCACTTACATCATCTACGTCCAGCCATTGTTCAATGTCATCCATCACTTCACCCTGATTGACAGGAATCTGACAACAGGAGGAAAAAATTTACTTCATAAGTTAGCATAATAAAGCAATATAATCTGTTACAAACCACACCCATCACAAACAAGCTTCCTGCTTCTCAGTGCTTTAAAGTGTAAAGGAAGAATCAATATGCTTCAATTCTGAGGATGGAAAGTTAGTTGTTTTGAAATTTGGCAACGCCATAAAATAAGGCACTGAGGAGCTGTGGATCGCTCAGCATCCAGGCCTGAAACACAGAATGAGCTAAACAACACCAAAATTCCCACAGAACCTTCAGCAAATAAAGATAATGAAGCTCCTCAAACCATGCGGGCCACTCAGAAGCAAGACAGCGGACACTTATTCACCAAATGAGAAAAAGCTTTGACATGCTAAAAGAAAAAAGCTCCCAGCTTAACCAATAGCACGTCACACTGGAGGCCGACTGTTTTATCAGCCAATCAGACCCACCATTCCCTTTTCAAGCATCCAATGAAACTGAGGCGAGCTGCCGAGGGAGGTGGAGTCTAGGCTGTGATCCTTAACATAGACATACAACCGTTTTAAATGATGGACATGTATCCAATGGCAGGTGAAAACAACACACAGAAACATCTTGAAAGGTGTTACATTCATTATTGAATGCTGCTCTCTCGTAATACAAAGAGATGCTAATTGATCGCTCTATTTCAAACATGATATCCTTTCTGCAGGACTAAATAATTCAGAGACACTTACCACTCCAGTGTCCTGTCGCTCTCTTTGAGTGGCTGCAAGTCCCTCTGGACCGGCAGAGCATTCCGGACTGGTAATAAATCACACAAAATATGTCATGTAAAGATCAAGTACTACACTTTGGTGTTGCTGTATTGCAACATTATGCTTTGAACACAATCAACACTTTAAAAAAATAAAGGTTCTTTACTGGCATCTGTGGTTCCATGAAGAACCTTTAACATCAATGGAACCTTTCCACGGCACAAAAGGTTCTGTATAGTGGAAAAAGTTCATCGTTTTAAAGAACTGAAAAGTTCTTTGAGGAACCAAAAATGGTTCTTTTATGGACTCAATCTGAAAACCCCCTTTTCAAACCTTTATTTTTACGAATGAATGCCTGAAATCATGCAAAATGAAATTCAAACTTGAGGACCATCCAAAAGAATCCGTGTATCATTCGATCATTCGTTTTTTGATTTAATATTGAAAGTAGAAAAATTAGAAAACGGCTCCTTTTTTGTTTTTTTGTTTTTATCCAAAAAACGAAAAACAAGAATTCAGCTTACATTTTCGTTTTTCGTTCATGGGTGGAAACATTAATAAACAGCATGAATATTTGATTTCTACACGTGGGCGGGAATTAAACGCCCCTTTCTGCTGATTGGTCAGCATAAGATCAAACCTTGCCGTCATCAGTTCTTCCGCAGTATCATGCAGCAGAATAATAGTCCTCCACTGCTGCAATTGTATGGATTAATTACCCATTTTATTGCAACTACATATAATATTTTTCTCATCAAACAGACTAATGAATAGCTCGACACAACTAGTACTTGGGCAGAGGGCTTTCTTCTGTGTAGACCAGCGGTTCTTAAAGTGATAGGGGGTCCGCAAAATAATTTGCTATAGCCTAAAGTATATCCAGACTGTAAAGTCGCTTTTTTTATCATGCTACATAGGCCTACTGTACTTTATTCCAAAGTGACTTATATGATGCATTTAACGTCAAATAATCTAAATGAAGCCTTTTAAAAGACAAGTATTCCCTGTGGTTCATGCTTGTGGCATGCGCCAGAAAGATGCTCAAGGACACTGCTAAAGCAGCGCATTCTGTTGTTCTCTTTATTTTTCAAAGGCATTTTGTAGTTATTTTGAACGTAACATTACACAAATAAAAATATACATTTTACCATACGACTATAAATGACAGAGTATTAAGTTATTCCCCCTCGATGGGGAAACAATCCAAGTGAACATCAATCAGTACTCAATATTAATTTAAACTGCTTTAAATATGACTGCTGCTTATTTCCTGTGCACTTCTGCGCTTGACTGTAGTTGCGTCTGTCTGCTTATTGAGTTTATTTAACCCATCGCAATTTATTGGAACTGTGTGAACTAGAGTCACTACTCACCTTAATGTTGTTCTAAAGGCGTATTACTTAACACAAAAATGTCCTGCTTGCATTTGCCAATTAAATGGCAGAGAATGGTGACTTTAGGTTTTGTTTTTTGTTTTTAAGCGGATGCATATCTGTCGTAAAATAATCATATGCATCTTGTGGCGTATATTATAAGCATTCTGAAGGTATACTGAGGGTTTGGTGAGAAACAAACCGAAATAGCAAGTTATTATATTTTATGGAAATCTTGTTGCAGTGCAAGTGCACAGCAGCTCACGCCACGCACAAGTGCATATCCTTTTGAGATATCAATTATAATCAATTTTAATAAAACAAGACTACATTATATAACTCTAACAGTAGGCGATTTAATATCTGTTGTTCTCCGGTTGTCAGTCAAAATGACAGTTCTTGCGTGAACATTATAGACCTATATATACCCAAGTCAATTTATTATTCCTTCCTTTTTGTCTTAGATATATTATATATATATGTTTAAAATATTTATTTTGAAACAAATTAATTAATTACACAATAAGTACAATGTATTGTACTTATGTAATGTACAATGTATGTTGAACAAATGATCAAATGATACATGGATTATCCAAGATGTAGACGAGTTTGTTTCTTCATCAGAACAGGTTTGGAGAAATGTATAATTACATGACTTGCTCACCAATGGATCCTCTGCAGTGAATGGGTGCCGTCAGAATGAGAGACCAAACAGCTGATAAAAACATCACAATAATCCACAAGTAATCCACACCCCTTCAGTCCATCAAATGTTTGTAAGAAACAAATCAATCAAGACTTTCTTAACTTACAATATGAGCCCTCTAATCACAATATTGTTTTTTTCAGTGAATAAGTCACCTTGTCTGAATCACAAGAGAAATATGCACCGATCAGGCTCTGTTACAAAACAGTGAAACAGTTCTAAATATGCTTTTCACTTCACAAGACATGTTATCAGCTGTTTGGACTCTCATTCTGACGGCACCCATTCATTGCAGAGGATCCATTGGAGAGCAAGTGATGTACAGGTAATGATACATTTCTCCAAATCTGTTCTGATGAAGAAGCAAACTCTGGTTGAACTCTGGGTGGCCTGAAGGCGAGTACATTTTCAGCAAATTTTCATTCTTGAGTGGACTATTCCTTAAATTCTTACCTTTTTTGTGATGAGCTGCTATTACTTAGTTTTAAATCATCAGCTGTTGTGCCTGTAGCAAATCACGCAACAAACAATGCATTAATAACTGTGAAGATTAATATTAGAATAAAATGTGAGTGTAAATGATTCAGAAATATAAGCAAAAGTGGAGCTTACTCAGTCCTGCCATCTGATTGGATAGTGTGGTGACTGCTGATTGGCTGATTGTGCTATGCGCACCATTGGCTGTCTTTGATTGGTTTGAAGTTCCCAAATCAATAAGATTTGTGTTAGCTGGATTCTGAAATACAACAATGAATTATGAATGAATCAAATAAAGAATCAACATGTAGTCATTATAGTGCATTTAATATCAAATGTATGAATTCTTACAGATTGTGCACTGCTCTGTCTATTGAGATGTCTTTCAAATCTAAAAAAAAAAGAAAGAAGTTAGGTAACACTGATGAGATGTGATATTAAATCAACTAACTTGAAGTGAGATATGACATCTAAATGCTGTGATATTACATGGTTCCACACCATTCAGTGAATTCATCTTCATGACTTCTCCAGTTTTTCATGCCAACTTAATAATGATTTTTAAGCACCCACAAAGAGCATTTTTAACTGAATAAAAACATTTGTATTAGATGTATTTTTGATGCCCATGAATGATTTTATTTATTTCCGTAACCTTCCCAAGTCCCATGATTTTGTTGTCCACAGGGTGGCAGTACACGGAGTAAATTGCAGATAAAGAGAGCATCTGAGGTTAGGAAGTCAACTGTCTTGGTAATCCGGGAAATGTAGTTTTTAAATGGGTTTGGAATAGCATACTACTATTACTATTTCTGCCATATAAAGAAAGAAAGTATTACGCTAAATAGTAACTATGGCAAATAGCAAACAGATCAATTTTGACTTGACAAAAGCACATCAATAAATAAACACGTTAAATACATTTTCAACAGTTGTTGCATTTAAAAACTACTTGATATTTTAATTTTCACAAACTGAATATACTGTAGAGTCATTTAAACTTTTTCATCTTTTCAAATGTTTATGCTTTTTGAATTGTGGCTTTACTACCCCTAAATAGGCATATTATTTTGAATTTTAGGCTTATTTTGATCACAAAGTATGTGCTTTCTGCATATGTTATTGCTGCAGGTATAACCGTTTAGTTTTTAATCTATTAATTTCCACCCACTCGGTATAACTAAGATTTTTTAAGTGTTTGTCAACTTTCGGAACATGTAAAATTGTGTGCAATGCAATTCCGCACACTGTTCCGGTCCTGTTATTTAGTACATACAAACAGTATTACTTCAATTTAATATAAATATGGCTACATTAAAACTACATTGAAACTATATAATTGATGAAACCTCTTGTCCAGGTTGAATTCTTCAGGTCGAAATTAGAGCAACCAAGCAATCAGTGTAGTTCACAGCGCCCTCTATTAGTGAAAATAATAACTACACAATTGCTTTGGTAACCAGCAGGCTCTTTCAGTCTGGATTTTTTGGAGTGTATTATTTTGTGGGTGTTTTGAATGTGCTGAAAACCAGGGACATGTCCAGGAACAGATCAGGTCATGGACAGGACACTAAAAACCAGGACTGTCCCTGGAAAATGGGGACGTCTGTTCACTCATTATTTGTGTTTATAGCATGTGAGATTCTGTGAGACAAGCAAGGAAAACACATATTGAACTCTATGGTGGAACTGTTTGCCTTAACAACTTTGATGTGTATTTTATCTAGTTTTAGTATTATAAAGAAAGAAAAAAGATACTACTTTACCATTTTTATGACACATTTACACCTTGAAACGAACATTCATAGATGAATTATTCATAGCATGTTCACAAACATCATATCATCAAGGCAATTTGCCTCTAACCTGTGATACTGTGCAAACGTGGTGTTAACGTCGTCATTGGCACAGAGTAGCTGCTCTATAAGCTTCTCATCGCTCAGTCTGGGTATGAGCTCCACCATCCGGCCCTGCATATCTTTGGTCATGGAGTAGAGTTGCTACTGACCGGCAGAGAGAAGAGAAACAGCAACAGTCCTTCACATTTATAGGCCTAAAATCATGACTGGAGGATGAGTGTGTACATGCTGAGAGAAGAAAGTAAGGGTGTGTATTTGTGGCTGTGTTTGATTGTAACCTGTAGCAGCTCTGTGTCTGATGGCTCAAGACTCGCAGGCTCCATCTGACTCATCATGTCTGACATCACTGATATATTATTACGCACCACCTCCAGTTCAGTCTTCAATGTTTTCATCTGGAACACAAACACGCTTGAACCAGCAGTATTCAATAATACAGTCATAAAAACAATCATTTATTTACCATGGTTAATGCTAAATTTTACATTTAATCCCATTTTTGATATTTAAAGATGTATAACTTAACATTAGTTCATGCACTATGAACCAACATTATGTATATTAAGTAATTTTTTTAAAGTATAGTTAATATTAATCTGAATCCATGTACATTTTTAAATGTCCTATTAATAATTAATAAATGCTGGAAAAAACAGTTAACTGTCATTTCATGGCAACAAATTGAACCTTACTGTAATATGAATTGGTACTAAAAATGTTTAACATTCTTTAAGTCTCACCCCATTAGGTGTTAATTTTGTGAGGAGCATCATTACATGTAATATGCAAAATAATAAAATCACAAACATTTTTAATAGTTATATTCAAATAATTTTAGATTTATCAAAATTCATAAATATCAAATATAAAAATATAACTAATTAAAAAAATGAGTGTGTGTGTATATATATATATATATATATACACACACACACACACACCAAAGCGATTATGGGGGTTACTTTTGCCATGATCATTATATCACATGCACATTACAATTTAAATATAAATCATTAAATACAAATATTAAACTCACTATTTAAAAAATATATTACTTAAATAGTACTAATGTACTACTCACACTTTTGGGGGTTAATTGTGCAATGACCATCATGTATCATATGTATACAAATTGCTATTTAAATATTACGTATTAAATAATATTAAATATTTAATGTAAATCTAAATTGAGTCCTGCTGAATGCATACTGTTGTAGTCGGCTTAGTCGATTTAGTCCATCCATAACATTTTATTCATTCCTAAAATATTCCAGTCCCACCCACATTTCAGCCTGAGTCAGCATTGCTGTGTGTGTGTGTGTGTGTTACTTGTTGAGGTGACCATGTGATGGGCGTCTCTGTATTCTGTGGCTGTGAGGATGTGACGGAGTGACTTTCTGTGTGAGCTGTTACCGGAGACGCTGACTCAATGGTCTGTTGGAATCAAGCATTGATAAATTAATAAATATAAAAAAATCTGAAATTACGCAAAAGAATGGCACATATTTGCATTTTAGCACTCTATATAGAGGATATACTATCTGATTTTGAGATGTTTTTTACTTTTTATAAACACATGAATCTCAATAAATCTTTATTTGGATTTATAATTGTTTATTAAAAGCTGCTTGTTGTCATGTATTTGAATGTGCAGCGGTTTATACCCGGTTGGGAGTGTGTATAGGGGAACAGCCATTCAGTTCAGTCACGGGAAACTCCACGCCTTTTCTCCTGAGATCCTCATAGACGGTCACGACACCCGTCAAATCTGGAGAACTACGAAAGGCATCGGACCACGCCTACAGGGAGAGAAAGATAGAATCTGACACCAGACACACCCAGAGCTCTCTTTGAATACTTCACACTTCACAGCAAAAAATATGAACCGCACAAAGGCGTTAACTCA
Source organism: Sinocyclocheilus grahami (assembly GCF_001515645.1). NCBI lineage: Eukaryota > Metazoa > Chordata > Actinopteri > Cypriniformes > Cyprinidae > Sinocyclocheilus > Sinocyclocheilus grahami. Next base: position 26,084 of record NW_015505231.1, read on the forward strand.
GAGTTTATAAAGGACCTGTATCATGCTCAAGACTCGGTCCTGAAGAACCACTGGGGCGTTGTTTTTAGGCAGGATCGTCTGGACCAAAACATTCTCCACGAAGTCTCTGGTGGACACGTAGATGTGGAATTTGTGTCCGCAGTTCTTCACACAGGCCTCCAACACCTGCAGCAAAACCAGAAGAATGATTCCAAAGATCATGTGAAATATTATGTGAAATAAGACACTGAGACGATGGTAATGACATTATGTTTGACACTTACACTCAAAGTCAGCATAACCTCTTTGAAATTCCTATTTCCCAGTATCCTCTTCTTTATTGCTCTGACTGCATCTTTAGGTCTGCAAACAGAGCAGCATCATCACAAAAATTATGTAATGTTATGTAATGTAAGTTATACTATCAAAAACCTCAAAGCACCATACAGTTAAATTAAATAATTATATTCAGACACTTAAGCCATTTAATATTATTTTATGTAGTTTATAGAATGATAACGGAGGCAAGAATAGAATACAGCTCAAAATGACGACAGAATGTATTGTGATACTTTCTGGTTGTGAAACATTAGTTATTATGGGTACACTTTATTTTAAGGTGTCCTTGTTACAGTGTAACTATACATTTAAGTACCGAGTAATATTAATTAACTACATGTACTTACTATTATTAGGATTAGGGTTTGGCTTAAGGTTATTTGCATGTAAATATGCATAATTTATTGTTATTATAATAGTAAATACATGTAACGTGTAACAAGAACACCTTAAAATAAAGTGTTACCGTTATTATTTGTATGTAGTTTGCTATTTTATATAACACAGGGTTTCCCAAACTAAATAATTAAATCATTAAATGACAGAAATGTAAAATTAAGATAATTTTAATATAAAAACTGTTAAAATAGAACACTTACTAAAACATGAAGTAGATTTATTTGTCATGTGACCATTAACCAACATGGCAGAACCATAAATTGTTTTAAATATTTACTCAAAGGAATAGTTCACTCAATAGGAATTTGCTTAAAATGTACTCATCCTCAGGTCATCTAATAGGACAAAGTAATCGACACAACTCCAGTCCATCAAGTAATGTCTTGTGAAGTAAAAATCTGTGTTTTTGTAAGAAATCAATCCATAATTATCATGTTTTAACTTTAAACCATTGCTCCTGGCCAAAATATGACTCCATAATTCATAATAACATTTCCTCTTGTGAAAAAGATCATCCCCCTGTTGTCCTCTCACATCAAAATACACCAACATATTTGTGTAGAACGGTTTTGGACTGTATTTGCTTGTAAACAGTGCTTGATCTGTGCATATTTCACTCCTGATTCAGACGAGATGAAAGCAATATTAAGCAATATTACTAATATTATGGATAGTGGACTTGAGCAAAGGTTTGAATTGAAAAAGCAATTCTTAATAATGGATTTATTTCTTACAAACATGCACTGTTTCACTTCACAACGTATTCATTGATGGACTGGAGTGGTGTGGATTATTGTGATGTTTTTATCAGCTGTTTAGACTCTCATTCTGACGGCACCCATTCACTGCAGAGGACCCATTGGTGAGCAAGAGATGTAATACATTTCTCCAAATCTGCTCTGATGAAGAAACAAATCATCTACATATTGGATGGCCTGAGGGATTTCAAGCTAATATTTTAGGTCAAATCAACAACAAAAAATAAATGTCAGTTTGGGAATCCGTGGTCTAATACAATGACGTCCAAATACAACTGGGGAAGAGTTTAAAAATAATTAACGCTCACGATCATATAAACAGAAATCTGTTGTATCGGACAACATACACACCCTTCATCTGTTTCACTGACAATGTCACAAATGTCCATGTTGAGGCCCCAGTCTTCAGACGGGAGAGAAGAACTGGTGGCATGTTCTGAGCAAGAGACCAAGAAACAGTCAGAGACACACAAAGGCTTCAATCTAAACTGAAAGGATACAGCATGTTTTGATCACATACTTATCGTCTCTTTTTGTTAAGCACAACTGAACAAAATGCAGAAACACAGATGAACCCAAAGCGATTATGTAGATCAGGGGTGCCCAAACTCGGTCCTGGAGGGCCGGTGTCCTGCAGAGTTTAGCTCTAACTTGCCTCAACACACCTGCTGAGCTAAACTCTGCAGGACACCGGCCCTCCAGGACCGAGTTTGGGCACCCCTGATGTAGACGTTTGAAAGCTAACTAGCATTGTTCCCCATCAACAGAATCAACAATTAACTTTAAAAGGAACTTACTCTTGCCTTCAAACAACTCATTATATGCTCACACACATAACAAACATCACTGAACCGTCAGTCGACTGGCCTGATATTACACCAGGATATTATTGTCATCTTACTCATCAGCAGCGGTGTGGTTTATGATTCATAACAACACTGATAGAGTTACAAACACTGAACTTCTGATGATATAACAGCTCCTTATCGCCATGAAGAAGAGCCCAGGCTAACTTTAAAAAGAGCCCTTGTATTCACCCACCCATATGCTGGACTGATCATTTAAACTAGGTTACTGGGTTTAATGTGACTTGTATTGTTTACAGTGCTTAATGTTCTGCATCTAGGCAGGGAAAACAGGCTTTACAACAGTATGAAAGGGCGAGTTCCATCAAAAGCTCTGTCATTACACTGGTATTCATCCTGACACAAACTTGAATGCCATCTTTAAAGGGATAGTTCATGCAAAAATAGAAATTCGGTCATTATTTACCCACACTGTTGTCATTACATACATATATCCATTCCATACATTATGTTCCATATGGAACACTAGGAGATTATGTTGTAATGAATTAAAATTCTTAAAAATTATTTTATGTTGCACAGAAAAATAACAAGTGAATTTGTGACAGAATTTGAATGTTTGTGTGAACCTTTCCTGTAAGTTTATTTGGGCAATCTGACAATTCTATTCATCTAAGGGAGAAATCAGAGAATGGCAAAGATAATTTTGCTGCTAATGCATAATTATCGTGTTTGGCTGGAACAAACAGTTCCTCCCCAACTAATTGCTCTGTGCAGCTCCATTGAGATGAGAGTCTAGCTGCAATGACACTATCAAGAGGAGCAGAAGAGCCCTTGAAATGAATGAAAAGTAGCCCTAATATTGCATTTCTTGTGAAACCAAGAGTAAATTCTGGAATGGGTTACATAACCGCTTTAATACTCGCATGTAAATATTTCTCTTTTTTTTTTAAACGAGAGCGACAAAATAAATGGGTCAAAACGTTATCAGGGTATACTGAAGACGTGCAACTTCCAACACAAACCCTCTTCGTCCCGCCCTTCCTCGTTACTATTTGCGGACAGCATTAATTGACACACATTTCCGCCAATCACGAAGACAGCGACGGGGCTTTGAGCCCGCCTTCGACATTGGATTGCACGAATGAAGTGTCAATCTAAATTTAATCTTATCCCTTGCTGTCATCCTTAATTAAACGATTGCATACGTGTTCATATGTGTCTTGCAAGTGAGCTAGTCACGAATATACGGCGAATATGGTTGAAATCTATGTAAACATCAAGCAGTCGAATTGGACACTTCAAGTTTGACTACACTCGCTTATCTGTGCGTATGATGCTCGCTTAAACGTATTGCGTGTGATTTGCGACCTCACCCAGCGTGTTACTTACCTATAAGTTGACCCACGGGTGTAGAAAAAGGGTTTCCTATGAAAAACTCCATCCTCCGAGCGTGTCTGCTGCTCAGTGTCTTTGGGCTGATGATCAGCTGGAGAGCTCAAACAAACTTAACCGATTACATCATCTCTTAAAGTGACAGTAGGCAGCACTGGCGGGGATTTTCCAAGTATGCAGTACACTGTGCTGCGTACAGTTTTCGCTAGTATGTAAAACAGAATGCATTGTGCAACAATAAACGTTTAAAACAGTAGCATGCAGCAGTCTTGTCTAGTACAGCAGGGATAAGCTATTTTGCATGTTTAGTTCAACAAGTGGCAACTTTTTACCTATCTTAAATTGGAATTTAGGGTAATTTTGTGTCGTTTTAATCAAATTAAAAGTAAAAAGAGCAGATAATGAATCAAGAACCAAGATTTTAAAAATGCTGCTGATATTACTCAGTAGCCTATATAAAACCATGATCCGCACACACAAAAAATAGTCTTCTTTTTAGTGTTTTATTTTATATTGATTAAATAAAACGCTAAAAAGAAGACTAATTTTGTGAGTACGGATCATGGTTTTATACACTAAGTAATCTAATAGATCAAAATAAAATATTAAGTGACATAAGAGTGCAGTGCAAACAACTCTGTGAAACTGCTGACACTCACTGGAAATTGAAGGATGTGTGTCAACGCATTGCATTGTGGGATAGAGTATTCCATGCATTCAGTTCTGTAGCCTATATATGTTGCACATTATGGTAAAAGTTGTAGGTCACCCAGGTGTTCAGTGCATACAGAAAATTCACATATTGTGCACAGTACATACTGCATATTGCATACTGAATTTTTTCTGGTTGCATATTAGATTTTTGTTGTTTGGAAATGGAAATGGAAAGTCTTATTACCATGGAGTTATGCATAAATGACTACATAAGGTGTGATGTTGTGAAATGCAGGCCCTGCCCTAGTGTGTTGCCCCCATGATTTGATTGATTGAGTTCATAACAAAAGCAGTCTGGTGACCTGTCAGGGTGTGTGTGCTCTCACAGAAAACATCTGAATCCTTGGTGTATGAGATGCATGTTTTTGGTCTTGTAAATGGTTTATAGCAGGTATTATAAAAACGGAGGGAGGTCAAGCCAGTTTTGATGCACGTCAGACTTTATTGCATCTGTCTGCAGTAATATTAGTCTTTTTGTCTCTAAATGTCAACCTCGTTCTAGATACAAGCAACCATTACCAATCCATGTCAGGCCTTCCAGTTTCATATAATAAGCTGAGATAATCATCATATTTCATCTTTTGCTCCATTTCTTCTTCTTCTTCTTTTTCTTTTTGTGTTTAAAACAGTTATTGCTACTTAATATTTTTGGGCAAACCATGATACATTTTAATTAAAAGTTTGGGGTAATATTTAAAATAAAAGAATACATGAAAAATGTATTCATAAGAATGTATTAAATTGGTCATTTGAAATAAATGCTGTACTCCTGAACAAAAGAACAACATTAATATATAAGAACTATTATTAATATAATAGTTCTTCTGAGTCCATGAACTTTTGTGATGAACCACGTGGTGGCGAACTTCACTAAGACAGAGCAAGCAAAGCAACACCTGTGGTACTGACCTGAAATACTGCAGTTGTTAAGGTCAGAAATTCACATTACACTTCAGAGAGTTACTGTAGACTAATAAAATGGCGGGGTATTCATTATTTTGTATTTTTTTCATTTCATGGTCTTACATTTGTCCTAATTCTAATAATAGTGGCAAGAAAATGACAGCTGAAAAGCAAAATAATTATTTTTGGTGGGCGTCTGACTGTTGATTAACATACCTGAGAACATTTCAAAGCTTTTCACGGTTCTTCATTAGAGGCAGAACTCACAAGAACATCCTCCTGTAATTAACTTGGTCACGAATGAGTCAGTTGTGACTCACGCGGCATATTTCTGAGTGCGATGCAGATCAACAGAGGAAAAGGTTGAAAGCCAAAATGTAAAAAAAAAAATTGAGAGGGAGAAAACACATTTTGGTAAGACCCAGCTAATTATTAAAATAAAGTAAATCAGTAACTAACTAACTAAATTAAACTGATTCAAAAGTGACAGTAAACACTGTAATAAAAACCTTTCTATTTATAATAAATGCTGCTCTTTTGAATGTTCCTGAAAAAAATGTCATGGTTTTCATACAAATATAAAGTGGAACAACTGTTTTCAACATTGATAATAATAATAATGTAATAAAAACCTTTCTATTTATAATAAATGCTGCTCTTTTGAATGTTCCTGAAAAAATGTCATGGTTTTCATACAAATATAAAGTGGAACAACTGTTTTCAACATTGATAATAATAATACATGTTTGATAATAATAATAATAGGTAATAATTGGCAATAATAAATGATAATAATAATAGTAAATCAGCATATTAGAATGATTTCTCAAGGATCATGTGTCACTGAAGTCCCGATGTACTTGCTACATTGTTAGAAGAATGGCATCTACGCTAATATTAGTCTGTTTCTCTCTTATTCCGAGGTCACCGTAGCCACCAGATCCAGTCTGTATCCAGATCAGATGGTCACTGCAGTCACCCGGATCCAGTACGTATTCAGACCAGATGGTGGATCAGCACCTAGAAAGAACCTCCACAGCCCTGAAAGACAGCGGAGACCAGGACAACTAGATGAGCCCCAGATACAGATCCCCTGTAAAGACCTTGTCTCAGACGACCACCGGGACAAGACCACAGGAACCAGATGATTCCTCTGCACAATGCGACTTTGCTGCAGCCTGGAATTGAACTGCTGGTTTCGTCTGGTCAGAGGAGAACTGGCCCCCCGACTGATCCTGGTTTCTCCCAAGGTTTTTTCTCCATTCTGTCACCGATGGAGTTTTGGTTCCTTGCCGCTGTCGCCTCTGGCTTGCTTAGTTGGGGACACTTCATTTCCAGCGATATCGTTGACTTGATTGCAAAGATACTATTTAAACTGAACTGAGCTGGATGATGAACTGTCTTTAACTGAAAAATGAGTGTTTACTATTGTCATTTTGCATTATTGACACACTATTTTCCTAATTAATGCTGTTCAGTTGCTTTGACACAATCTGTATTGTTAAAAGCGCTATATAAATAAAGGTGACTTGACTTGACTTGGGGTAATAATGCTGAAAATTCAGCTTTAATATCACAGGAATAAATTACATCCTAAAACATTTTCAAATTGAAAACAGTTATCCTATACTGTAATAATATTTCACAGTATTACTGTTCTACACTATTGTTGATTAAGTAAATGCAGCCTTGGCGAGTCTTTTTTCTAAAACATTTAAAACCCATACCGACCCCAAATGGTACCGTGTATCTTCAAACAGATCGTTTTAGGAGCTCTACAGAAAAAAAGTTCAAGAAAAAAAAATCCTCCACGAGTCCATAGTCAATAATAACCTGTGCAGATAATGGACATAAAAACACTGGGAAACGTTGTTTGGTCTTGTCAGCAGCACACAAGCACACAAAGCAAGGGAAAAAGCTCTTTACAAGAATAAAGTGCTCTTTGCTAGAGCAGAGATAATTCATTTGAAAAATGAATTAGCTTTTCATTTTTCAGCTGCATGTCAATAATCGACCTCACTTGACGATACTGTCAAGACCAATTAGGAGATATTTATTATGAGTTTGATCATTTTGAGGTGATCTTGACAGCAGAGGTAAATATCACACTGCCAGCAGCGACAGGGGAAATGAGCTGGATTTCCCTGCAGCTGTGGACAGAGTTCAGCCAATCAACAGAAATGTCACAGACGCTTGATGAAGAAGAATCGGCCATGTAAACTGAATCCTGATTATATTGTGCAGAGCGAGAGTCTGGTCATTCAAAATACCAGCAGATTTGACATCCGCAGACATTTATTGCCTGTAATTTCTCGGTTCCTTCCTGCTGGAACCGGTCAATAAAGCCACACACTCAGTGACCTTGGTTTATTAAATAAGAGTAATGTTAGTGCTCAGCCTTTGTTGTGGTATGGAGACTTTACTAATGTGAAATCAACATAAAATCACTCTTTCCACACAATAGGACAATAAATCTTTTTAAGAAATGGTCACTGAATGGTGATCTTCTAACTGAAGATGTTGGACTACATATTCATTTTATATAATATTTTCGAGTTTGATTATCATGGTTTTGTTATTTATATAAAAGATAATGTTACGTGTCTCTAGTATATTTAACTGTCCACTAAAAGACAATGAAGCATCGGTTCATTCATCATACTTCTTTTATATTCATTAGTGGAAAAATATCATTTAGGGGCATGAAAATAACAACACAAGCATCAGCATAAATTAATACATGCACAGCTAAGCAGCATACATGTCAAGTATGTCTGTGAGCATTATATTTCAATATTTTGTTGCTGCACATATTAATAGACAATTATCACCAGCTTCACAATTTGATTTCTTTTCCAAAGAAAAACACTTTCATTTTTTTTTTAATAAACACTTTAGTTAATACGATGCATCACAAATACACTACCGTTCCGGTGTTTGGGGTTGGTAAGCTTTTTAAAATATTTTTATGTTCACCAAGGCTGCATTTATTTGATCAAACATACAGTAATATTGTGAAATATTATTACAATTTAAAATATGTATTTTCTTATGTTTTAAAATGTTGCCAAGCTGAATTTTCAGCATCATATTATTCAGCAAAAAATCATTCTGTACTGCTTAATATTTTTTGCAGAAACTGAAACATTTTATTCAGATATGTTGTTACATTATAAACATCTTCACTGTCACTTTAATGCATCTTTAATGCATCAAAACCTTACTGACCCCAAACTTTTAAACAGTAGTGTACACAATTTGTACATATAAATAATGCTATTAATACTAAAGCACATTACAGAGGAGAAAGATAGAGGCATTTCCTTATTAAATTTGAAAAACAACTAAAATTGGGTCAAATATGTCAAGATACATACTGGGCACCACAAAACTATACAGCTTTCATCAGCATCATAGTTAAAAATGAAGATGAAATCTGTGACGGTAGAAGTCAGAAGCAAAGGTGCACATTCACCTAATTAGTGTAATTTCTGTTATTTAATTATACAAAAAAAAACGCATGAAGCATATGAAACATTTGTTAAGGTTTATTATTTTACCTCCAATCCCTTGTTACTATGAATTAGTTTTTTTTATTATACTAAGCGTTTAGTAATTTTGTTTTTGAATTTTTTTTTTACACAGGTTTATATACTAGTTTTTATTACTTTGATTTCAGTTTTCATTTAAGTTATTTTATGACAGTGTTCAACTAAATGAAAATGAGAAATGTTGCCTTGGCAACTAGATGAAAAAAAGTTCAAGTTTTTTTTATACTTGATTTCATGTTAGTTAACATTTACTTTATTTCAAGTTTTTTTTTTATGGTTTTAGTTTTAGTGAACTAAAATAACCCTGCCCTGCACTGAATTAATGAGCTTTAACAAACTAAAACTTCCCAATGCAAAACTCAAGTTAAAGTATTTTTCTATCTAGCCTAACTGGAGAGATTTTGGACAGGGCAGATCCTTATCGCCCTCCCTATCATCAAATATTGACAGAATCTTCATTTTTAGGTGAACTATTCCTTCAAAACCCAAGGACAATGTTGGTGTTTTTGGTGACATACATTGTGGTTGGCTGGTGATGCAACTCCACAACAGATAATTTAGTATTTTGCCAGAAGGAAGGGAGGAAATAATGTGCTAGCAAGAGCAAGAGCAAGAGCTTAACAACTGCTCATGGGAAATCTGCAGCTGAGCCTGACGTTAAAGAAGAGTTCAGCCAAAAATGAGAATTCTGTCACAGTTTACTCACCCTCATCCAGACCTGTATGAATTTCTTGCTTCTGTGAACCCCAGAGGGAGATATTTTGAAGAAAGCTGGTATCCTTATTTTAGTTCACAAAAAAATACAATGGAAGTCAATGGGAACCAAAACTGTTTGGTTACCAACATTCTTCAAAATATCTTTTTTTTTACCATCTAATCGCACTGCTAATTCTGGATGTCTCCTCGATTAGGTTAATGCAATACTTCTTCATAATATGCACATCAGTTTGGTGCTCATGCACTGCCGTCTGTTCTGAAATGTATTGTGAAAGAGTGCTTGAAAATATTGTGCTGAATCACGGATCTGAGGGCTTGTTTACTCGTCGCTGAACTCTCTCCTGTTTTACATTCACGTGTCTACATGATGGAGCAGGTGAAGCCGCAGCACTCTTTCAGCAGGGTGACACCTGTCTTGGTCACGTACGGAGACGAGGTCTGCTGGGCTCTGGACGTCATTCTCTTGTCCTTGGTGTGACCTGAATGAGAGCGAGCGAGAGAAATGCAGTGACCTTCTCTGAATCACACTCTCAAGCATCTCTGAACACCGTCGAGCATCAGCGCTGAGGTATATTCATACCAGAACATTTGCAAATATATTGGGTTTAAATGAATTTTGACAGCATTAGATGAGTTGAAATGATTGTCTGTGCACTGTACACAAATAGTTTTCAATAGTTGTAAATATATCTTGATTCACACTGAACTGAACTGTGGAATAGAGTTGGATTAAGTTCAGATGAATTAAAATGCGTTTACTTTGAGTGAAAAGCTCAGTTCATAAGCTTTTTAAAAGCAGCACTAACGATTATGAAATATTTCTATATTTCTGTGAGATGTTTCAAACTCTCACCACAACACTGATTCATATTTGACTGTGTTCTGTCTAATTTACAGTCAAGCCTTCCCACTTTCAGTGACATTCACGCACTTCTGCACTATTTATTCCGGTTCTGAACTAGCTCATTAGTTTTGAACTAAAAGAAAACAAATGAAGACAGCTTATTAACACCCTGAGAACAGAATTAACATTCTGACAATACCACAACATAAGCAGATTCCTTATTCATTTCTCTAGTTTCCATTTTCATTAAACTTGAGCAGGCAGTGAGTAAAACAATTAGGGAGATGCTCAAAGAATATATTATTATGTTAATTAGAGCATTCAACACTGAAAAACGGAGGTTTAAGGCCTTGGCCTTGAGCTCACAGCACCACAGTAACACACACATACATACATACTTTTCATGCTGCACCTGTTGGGAAATTTGGTCTGTAGGAAGTCAGCCATCTCTTTGTCCTCTTCTCGCTCTCTGAGTGGAGAATAACAGGCGTCAGGAAGGCAAACGCACAAACACATACAAATACATGAGTCAGGATACATTTTCATGTGCATATGCCATTCAAAAGTTTAGGGTCAGTAAGATTTTTTTAAATGTTTTTGAACGTCTCGTGTGCTGAAGTCTCTTGTGCTCACCAAGGCTGCATTTAAAAATACAGTAAAACAGTAATATTGTGAAATATTATTAAAATAACTATTTTGTATTTGAATATGCTAAAATGTAATTTATTCCTGTGATGCAAAACTGAATTTTCAGCATCATTACTCCATTCTTCAGTGTCACATGATCCTTCAGAAATCATTCTAATATGCTGATTTGCTGCTCAAGAAACATTTATTAATATTATCCATGTTGAAAACAGTTGTGCTGCTTAATATTTTGTGGAAACTGAGTTTAATTTTTTTCAGGATTCTTTGATGAGAAGAAATAGTTTTTCATTTACTTGTAAAATAAATCTTTTATAACATCATAAACATCTTTATTGACACTTTTGATCAATTTAATGCATCCTTGCTAAATAAAAATATTAATTTCTTAAACATCTTACTTACCCCAAACTGGCACACAACTGCCAAGGTTTGTTAAAAAAAAGCACATTGTTTTGCCACTAATTATTCATATACTGTCTAAACTGTATCAATTCACTAAAGCTATCATACATCATTACAACATAAAACGGAACCTTATTCTGAATCTGTTCTTACTACAACTTAAAACTGGTTTTTAAAGCTTTAGATACAAAATCATTGCAAATGAACCTAATTTGCAATCTAATTAATCACACTAAGCTTTCTGTATTTATATATTTTCACTGAGATTATATTCAGCATTTTTATAAAGCCATTGTTCTTGTTCAGTTGTTGTTTGCTCCCCACAATGCCACAAAGATTTACAATTTTTTCACAGTTCCTGAAATTTAAAACCAGACCCACACAAACAACTGTGAAGTGAGACACTGAGCATTAACCAAACATTCACACTCAAACACCAAACAATCAATTATTCTCTTAGCACATCGGTTTAGTGTTCAAACCGAGAGTGTTTGACATCTCTCTGTCTGTCTCTCTCTCTCTCTCTCCACCATCCATCCGTGTAATAGCTGCTTGTCATGTGGGTGACGGCGGCTCATTTATCCCATGAATAAACTGTGAGGACTTCATTGGTGTTGAGCTCTGATGCGTGCGTCACTCACGATTACTCTCACACACACACACACACACACACACACACACAGTCGTGAGGTCTTGGCAGATGGCAATCAGCCCAACCCATCGAAAAAACACATCTCTTTTCTTTTTCCATTTCTTTCTTGCCTGCAAATCAATCTCTCTGGTTTCTGAGAATCAAGCCGCTGGGACCATCTGTGAACGTGATGTGAGGTGTGTGTGTGACGGCTGTGGTGAGGCAAGCGTGGATTATTGGCTTCAAGTGGAGGGTAATTGGACTGCAGTATCTTCACAGATGAGGGAACAGCCACAAGAGGCACAAAACACATTCTTGGGGCCGACAGTCACGCATACTAGCTGGCAATCTAAAGGGTTGCGGCCCATGTTCCTGTCCCTGAAGGCCGGCGGCTCTTTAAAACTGACCTGAGCCTCTCAAACTCCATGTCGTCCACTAGAAAGTCCCGCGTCTCCACCAGCTTCTGGATCTGCTGAAGTAGTTCGTCCTCACGCTGTCTGTCCTTATTTGACTTGTCTTTGTCTGCAAAGAACATTTGAGCAAACGTGGAAGTAAAGGCATTTATAATGTTACAAAAATAAATCGATTTCAAATAAATGCTGTTCTTTTAAACTTTCTATTAGTCAGAGAATCAGGAAAAATTAAAATGCACCACAGTAGCCACAAAAATATTAAGTTGTATATACATATAAAATATGTATATACAACTATATTTATATATATATTTTTTGTACTAATGTTTCACAACATTGCATTTTTGAGCAATTAAATGCAGCCTTGTTGAGCAATAGACTTGTTGGTAACACTTTACAATAAGGTGTCATTCGTTAACAATAGTTAATATATTAAATAACATGAACGAACAATGAACACTGCATTTATTGCACTCTTTATTAATCTTTGTTAATAAAAATACAGTCGTTTATTGTTTGTTCATGTTAGTTCACAGTGCATTAACTAATGTCAGCAAACAAAACTTGCGATTTTAATAACGCATTAGTTAATGCTGAAATGAATATTAACTCAGATTAATAAATGCTGTAGAAGTACTGTTCATTCTTAGGTCATGTTAACTAATGTAGTTAACTAATGAACCTTATTGTAAAGTGTCACCGACTTGTTTCAAAAACAAGCACAAATATAGAACAAATGATTTAAATTTGGCAGCAGCTATTTGCAATAAGTGCAAATAGCGATAGATGCCATTTACACTACAGTAAGTGCAAACATATTTTCTTAGCGATAGATGCTATTTACACAGTGCAAATGGTGATAGATTCTGTTTACACTATGTAAAAATAGCAGCATTTTCTTTGCAATAAGTATAGTTATATGTAGCAGATATGTATTACATTATAAAACATTATAACGTATTGAGTGTAAATTATCATTTTTATTAAAATGATTAAATAGATGCTGCTTTATTGGGACAATAAATCCCTCCCAACACCTACCCTAACCTTACCCAATAAACATTTTATTATGAAATACCTATGAGGCACATTATGTCCACTTTTCGAGTATTTCCTTCTTTTTTTTTTTAAATAACCCATCTGATATGTAAGGGAGAAGAACAAGTTCGGCAAAAGGCGGATTCAAACTCAGGTCGATTGTGTCAAAAGTTTCTACATTCGTCATCAGCTAGGAACCTAGGTGTGTTATTTGATAGCAATCTTTCCTTAGAAAGCCATGTTTCTAGCATTTGTAAAACTGCATTTTCCATCTCAAAAATATATCTAAATTACGACCTCACTGTCAAATGCAGAAATGTTAATCCATGCGTTTATGACCTCAAGGTTAGAATTGAACTGCTGGTTTCGTCTGGTCAGAGGAGAACTGGCCCCCCGACTGAGCCTGGTTTCTCCCAAGGTTTTTTCTCCATTCTGTCACCGATGGAGTTTTGGTTCCTTGCCGCTGTCGCCTCTGGCTTGCTTAGTTGGGGACACTTCATTTCCAGCGATATCGTTGACTTGATTGCAAATGATTGCAAAGATACTATTTAAACTGAACTGAGCTGGATGATGAACTGTCTTTAACTGAAAAATTAGTGTTTACTATTGTCATTTTGCATTATTGACACACTATTTTCCTAATTAATGCTGTTCAGTTGCTTTGACACAATCTGTATTGTTAAAAGCGCTATATAAATAAAGGTGACTTGACTTGACTTGACATTATCTGAGCTTTTCAGCATCAGTGTATGCTACACATCATTTTTTTTAAAGCTGCAATTAAAACTAATTATCGGAGTTACTTCAGTCTTTCTACTTAAAAATGTCAGGTTTAAATGAATTTGTTACTTGTGGTTTCTCTGTAACTGTCAAATTTATAAGTGAAAATTGTTTCCTTTCTTGATAGCTTTTTTTAAGTAAATCCTACAGCATTTTTTCATTGTATTTTTTCAAATCGAAAACTGGAAATTATTTCAAAATATTGTCTTTTGTTGTGAAGACAGGAAGTCATTCTGGTTTGGATCAGCATGAGGTATGAGTAAATGATGATATGATAAAATATCAAAGTACTTCAAAATCCTGATCACAGATGTGCCAGAAAGGACCTGAAGGTCTCAGAATAAATGAACATCACTAGCACTGGAATGTGTTTCGCACGTGGGTTGGGATGGTACACAGTATAAGACATTATTATCTGCCGGTGTGGATAAATAACCTCTTCTGTGCACACAAGCTTTGTATGCACTTGCGAAATTAGGTTTCAGCAGTAAACAAAACGTGGTGCATCTCGTGCATCTCCTTGGAAACAGGAGACCTATAGTGAAGTATGTCACAACCATGTGCTGAAGACAAGCTGACGTGAAAGCAGGAGGAATGATGTTAATAAAGAACATGTAGAAATTTAAAGCAGTTGCATAATAATGGATAGCCAATCCATTTTTTCTTGAATTCTCTTATAGACTGTAGATGTTAGCTGAATCAATTTATTATACGCTATGGTTCAATAGTTCAGGGTTGGTAGGAGTCTTCATTTTTTTATGTTCAAAAAGGCTGCATTTATTTGATAAAAAAAATACAGTAAAATTAGAAATATGATGGAATATTATTATAATTTATAATGTCGGTTTTCTGTTTAAATATATTTTTAAAATGTAATTTATTCTTGTGATGGCAAAGTTTTCAGCATCATTACTCCAGTCTTCAGTGTCACATGATCCTTCAGAACTCATTCTAATATGCCGTGGGACTAATTTGCAGTTAAATATTTTGAATGTACTGAAGAACAAATAATATTACTTGAGTATCTAACGGACATGATGTTTGGTTTAGAACTGTTTAAAGCATCAGGGAGCTGCTCATTGTCTCTGCTCTGTGTGGTAGGAATTAAAAACAGATGTTCTTCACCACTGAGAATGGGATCGAATGAGGCTCAATGCAACAGCACAATATTATTGCTTAAAATTCTGGTACAGCATTGTTTTGGTGAACATACCTGGGATGGAAACCAATTTCTGGAGTTCTTTTTTGAGCCTTGTGATCTCCGTACACAACTGGATGTCATCCATCCTGAAAAATGAGGAAAAAATGAAGAAAATCGATGTAATTTAACCATCAGACAAAAACCGCAGTTTCTTTCTGTTATAAATAGTGCTGTCATTCGATTAATCGCATCCAAAATAAGTTTTTGTTTAATATTTTATGTGCGTGTACGGTGTATATTTATTATGTATATATAAATACACACACATGTTTAAATTTTATTTATATATATATATATAATATAAATTATGAATATAAATATAGACAAGTAAATATTTTCTAAATATATACTGTATGTGTGCGATTAATCTAATAATTAGTACTAATAATAAAATAAATGCAAAAATGACCTCAAAACCTCACAACGCTGTCTTCATGCTTTAAAACATTTTCCAGTCAAGTCAGAAATCAAGGTACCCAGCTAACAGGGAATGTTATTAGAAATTTGGCTGAAGTTCTGGCATATTTTAAAATTATGAAATGTTCTTAAAACATTAGCACATAATTTACACATCCTTCATAGAACTTTTTTTTCCGAAATGCTTTAGCATTTTTTATTAGCAAAGTTAATGTTACAGAATGTTTAGAAAACATTCAAAAATAACAATACCATAATGTGTGCAAAATTATCAAATGGAACGCGTTCGTTCAACATTTGGATAACCAAGAAAAAACGTTTAAACATAACAAAAAATGTATGCTTTTAACATTCAGACATAACATCTTCATAAATTAATAGAAATGTTCTTAGAACATATTTTGTTAGCCGGGTAAGTGTGAATACCATGATTTTATTGAAAACAGATTTCAAAATTCAGATTTCTGTTCAGCAATGAAATAACAGATAATATGTTTTTCTATATAGTATTCGCATTGCTGTCAAACACACACAAATAACAACACAAACACATATATTTGCAGTTGATGTTTAGCTCTGGCAGACACATATTACTGCCATAACAGACAAATCTCACTTGCAGGGCTTGTGACAGACTCCATCAGACGCTATTGTTGTAAATAAATGCAGTGCATCCCTTTATCTATAAATGTCCTCAACAATTTCCCCTGCTTTTATCTCATCTATACGCCTGTATCTCACACTCCTGCTCTGCACTGATGCTGGCTACACATTATTTGTGTTCAAACTGGTATTGAATGAAAAACATACAAGGAATGACAGTCAATGTGACACTTTCTCTGATTTTTTTTTTTAAAGGCATAGCTCATTCAAAAAAACTGGTATTGAATGAAAAACATACAAGGAATGACAGTCAATGTGACACGTTCTCTGATTTTTTTTTTTTAAAGGCATATAATGAATATGAATTGTCCAAAAAGAGAGTTTTGACAATTATCAATTGTGACCCTGGACCACAAAACCAGTCATAAGGGTCAATTTTTTGAAATTGAGATTTATACAACATCTGAAAGCTGAATAAATACGCTTTCCATTGATGTGTGGTTTGTTAGGTTAGGACAATATTTGGCCGAGATGCAATTGTTTGAAAATCTGGAATCTGAGGGTGCAAACAAAATCTAAATATTGAGAAAATTGCCTTTAAAGTTGTCCAAATGAAGTTCTTAGCAATGCATATTACTAATCAAAAATTAAGTTTTAATATATTTACAGTATGAAATTTACAAAATATCTTCATGGAACATGATCTTTACTTAATATCCTAATGATTTTTGGCATAAAAGAAAAATCTATAATTTTGACCCATACAATGTATTTTTGGCTATTGCTATAAATATACCCCAGCGACTTAAGACTGGTTTTGTGCTCCAGGGTCACAATTAATAATGATGATACATCTGTGTAAATATAACTTAATAGCAGGAATATTGTTCTTTTTTTTTCTTTCATGTAGCTTATACCTTCATTTCTGTGTCTAAGAAAATACCTAGTTAAAATGGTAAAATAAAATGACATAAAATGAATGTTAATTACCCCATAGTTACCTGATGACATTAAGATATTCAATATGATCAATGTTGTAGAAAATAACTTTGAACTCATGCATATGGTATGTGTTATTTTTTATTGGGTCATGTCAGCTTTCATAGCCTCAGCTGTGTTGCATTGCGTTATGGGATACTTACTTACATTTTCTGTTGATGTCTAATGTCAGGAAGCATTATTATAGATTATGGACTTGTATTTTGTCCAGAAGCAATGGTTTAAAGTTAAAACACCTTAATGATAGATTTGTTTCTTACAAACATGGAGCTTTTCACTTTATAAAACATTAATTGATGGACTGGAGTTACTTGTGGATTATTCTGATGTTTTTATCAGCTGTTTGAACTCTCATTCTGACGGCACCCATTTACTGCAGAGGATCCATTGCTGAGCAAGTGATGTGATGCATGTAGATGTAGTACATCTTGGATGGTGAGTACAATTTCAGCAATTTTTCATGTTTGGGTGAACAATTCCTTTAACCTTGTATGTAAAAGAGCTACCTCAGGTTCTACCATAGTACAAAAACAAACCCGACTCACATATATCTGAGCTCAGACTCTTTTCGGACCAGTGCATCCTTTATCCTCTCGATTTTGAAGAGCTCTCCCTCGATGTCCTCCACAGTGATGGTGGAATCAGCCATGGACACCACATCCTCTTCAGCTGTGATGAAGAACACATGAACTAAAAAATACACTATTATATTAAACCATAGTATAATATAATATAATAGATATGAATGGACATGCATGACAGTATTCCAAAAAAAAAGGGCAAGCAAACAATGAACAAAACTTTGTATTAGAAACTGTATGTTTTGCCAGTTTGTTGTCTTCCCCTTGAAGATAAAAATAACAGCATCATCACACATTTCTACAGAAGCAGGGCTTCTCTAATCTGGAATCAACTAACAAGCACCCTGGTGCTGTCCAGTAACATTTCAAACCAGGCTGAAGCTAAGGAGTTGGGTGACGGTGCTGCAGCGTGTGTTGTGTATGATGCTCGTCACCGTGCTAATTGGGCTCATGTTATTATTACTGAACTCTGCATGAATCCGAGGGTAGGCGAGAGCGTTCTGGTCACTCTGTGACAGCCCAACATCTTTTTAATCGCATGTAGCGTTGATTCAGAGAGCCAGTGCTCTATATATGCGTGTATGATTACAGGCAGATACTAATTAAACCGAAAGAACATCTAAAAAAACCCCAAAAAACTAAACAGGTAATAGTGTAAAACATTCTGGCACTAAATTTCATATTAAATATTATAAACTGTCTTTTAGATTTGTTTAGTTTGTCTGATGAAAAATGAGTGTTTCTGGATTATTGTGATGTTTTTATCAGCTGTTTGGACTCTCATTCTGACGGCACCCATTCACTGCAGAGGAACCAATGCTGAGCAAGTGATGTAACGCTACATTTTTCATAATCTGTTCTCATGAGGAAACAAACTCATCTACATCTTGAATGGCCTGAGGGTGAATACGTTTACATTTTTTGGTGAACTACTCCTTTAAATAACTGTATAAAAATCAAGATAAAACAAGGTTCCGCTAATGTTTTATTTGTGTGCACAGTCATTGCGCATTGATTTTTTACAATTCCACTTCTCAATTTGATGTCTGCATTTCAAAGACCTTCAGCCTTGAGAAAAACAGCAGAATTTTTTTTGCACCCTAAAAAGCGAGGCAGTCCGTATCCTCCGATGACTCATTTGGCTTATCCTATGATGCGTTCAACAACTGCAATGCCTCATAAACTAAGTTCTGTCTCTATGGCAACAACCTGGGCAGTTTTACACAGTTATTGGATTTCAAAACAATGGGATTTACCCCCAAATCCAGTAGCGTTCTTGTTAAGGCCACTGCAATCCCTGGTGCAGATCGACAAAGCAAAAACACTTTTCACTTATTTTACACCTATGCGTGTAAACATGAAACTAAAATGAATATGAATTATGTAATACTTCATAATGCTATGCTATTCCACATCTATAATTACAAATGTATACAGACTTATATTACAAATATTGTACTGTATGTAATATGTAAGTGTCTCTCTGTATGGGGTATTGGGGTTGTTCAATTTTTTTCATTGCTGTCCTTTTCTAAAATAACAAAGCAAATCAGGTAAAGAAAACTAAGTTAAAGGAACATTACTGTTATTATGATTTTTCAGCACGTAAGCTTAAAAAAAGCATGTGTAAGCACCCGGTTCATTTCCTTTGGGTAACATATTCCATCTTTATTAAAGGAGTCTGCTGTTATAATAGACGATACATATCAGGTTATCATGATTTAACGGTCCTCTATGAACAATATCTTTCTGATATAACAGACAAACCTGATTTATATTTGATCTCAAACAGATATAGTGATCAAAAGGTCAGTGTGATATTAGTTGATTCATGACTCACTAAGAGACAAAATACAGGAATATCAATTTAGAGCAGGGATTTTACAACTGGGGTCCAGGGTGCCACAAGGGGGTGCCATGGAAAAAAAAGAAAAAAAAAAACAACTAAATATGCATGTAGTTTTGAGGAAAAATGTTTTGCATTTGTTTCTAAATGTTAACATCGCTTTCTTTGTGATGCACGCTTTCCTATATTCTTATATTTCTTTCCAGATAATACAGTTTTAATAATTTTTTGTTTGAGTTTTAAAGGGGTCATATAATGCGATTTAAATTTTTCCTTTCTCTTTGGAGTGTTACAAGCTCTTGGTGCATAAAGAAGATCTGTAAAGTTGCAAAGACTAAAGTCTCAAATCCAAAGAGATATTCTTTATAAAAGTTAAGACTCATCCACGCCCTCCTAAAACGACTCGTTCTAACACGCCCCCACATACCTACGTCACAATGTGGGAAGATTTGCATAACGCCGCCCAAATGTTCACGCAAGGAAAGAAGGCGTAACTTTTATTCTCACTGTATTATTGTTGTTGCCGCCGCCATGTCGTGAAGCCACTGTGCTTCGTTGTGAACGCGAAACTACTTTGTTCGGTCTTCCAAAAGAGGACGATATGGCTTCGTCATGCCTGGAGCTGATCCGTGCTGGTCCAGCCCGGGGTCGTCACATGTGGTTGCCGCAGGCATCACAATATGGTAAGGGACATAACATTTCCGTCACACACTTGAGGAATTCAGCCAATCACACTGGATAGCTGGCCAATCAGAGCACACCTCGCTTTTCAGACCGATGAGCTTTGTAAAAATCAACGTGTTTCAGAAAGGCGGGGCATAGAGTGGAAACAATAATGTACAGTATGTGGAAAATAATGTGTTTTCTGAACCTTGAACCGCATAAACACATTTCATTACTCCAAATAATGTACTTTTTAGCAGCATCATATGACCCCTTTAATACAATGGTATATAAAAGTATTTTCACAGGATAAAAGGGTTTGTTTACATATATATCATTCAAAAGTTCGGGGTAAGATTTAAAAAAAAAATTTTTTTACAAGGCTGCATTTATTTGATCACAAATATGGTAAAAACTGTAATGTTGTGAAATATTATTACAATTAAAAATGTTTTCTATTTGAATATATTTTAAAAAGTAATTTATTCCTGTGATGGAAAAGCTGAATTTTCAGCATCATTACTCCAGTCGTCAGTGGCACATGATCCTTCAGAAATCACTCTAATATGCTGATTTGCTGCTAAAGAAACTATTATTATCAACGTTGAAAATCGTTGTGCTGCTTAATAGGTTTGTGAAAAACATGATACTTTTTTTCAGGATTCTCTGATGAATAGAAAGCACAAAAGATCAGAATTTATTTGAAATAGAAGTCTTTTGTAACATTATAATATAAATGTCTTTACTGTCACCTTTACTGTCCTTGCTGAATTGATCTGAATAAAAAAAAAAACTTTTAAAAGACAGTAAACATGTATTAGCTGGGAACACTTAAAAAATGTTTTAGACAATCGATTTAACAAATTACACATTTTATGTGTAGAGTAAAACGAGTGGGTTTGGAACTGAGATGCAGTGAATGCAAAAAATAAAAGCATTCACAGGAAAACTAGAAATCCCCCAGAATCCCCTATTTAAAGGTGAAGCGTGTAATTTATATCAACACACACAGCATCTTTAAGGGGTTCAACTTTATATCTAGTGATTAACAGGAAACCCAGGCGAGTTCACTGGCTTACAGATGGTGCTATCTGTGTTTTTCCTGGCGGCTGACACTGACACCTTCCTTAGACTCAGAGCGAACACACTGTTCTGATATACGGTACATCTTTTATCCCTCCATCTCTCCACTTCAATGCTTTTTCTCTCTCGCTCTCTGCCCTCGGAAACACTATAAGCTATGAGTCACCTCACAGTGCTGAGCAGATATTGGCTTTTAATTGCCTGACAGTGAGAAAAGACGTCTAAACAAACCATATCCACCAAGGCAAAACAAAAGGGATGGAAAACGGGTAATAAATCAAGAGCAGGATTATGGGTTTACCCTGATGTGGTCTGGTCAGTGTGCTGAGACGTGTGTGTGTGTGTGTACGTGAGTCAGTGTTTCAGATCAGTCCTGACAGATTTATTCACATGTGTCAGTTCACCAGAGACTTGCTCTGTCTCACACGTGGAAAACTCTGCAGGACTGACAGGAATTCATAGCTTCATGTTTTAAAACAACAGTGATACTCTGACAGGGAACAGGTAAGAAGTCAGAGAGGATTCAGATGGAGATGGAAGAAATGCAAGAATGTGAACTTGAGGATTCTTAGTATGTGAAAAAAGTAAAAACATGTCTGAAGATCAACTAAGCCAGTGATTCCCAACCAGAGGGGTGTGTAACCCAACAGGAACTTGGAAACATTGTGATTTTGCTTTGTGAACCCTATACAATGATGTATAAATGAGTATAAATCAGTCTTGGGGGGTGAGTGTTATGAAAAGTGTCAAGAATTGTCCATCTTTACTGAAAACAAAATATAAAATAAAATAAAAGCCTATAGTTAGCCATTTGTGATTTTGAACTGTGAGATTATTTTCATTACAATTAAGCACTTTTAAATTCCCTTTTAATTCTCAGTTATTTATATACTTCTCAGTTCCAATAATAATAAAAATAATAATCATTAAATTAATGAGTATTAAATATATTATTAAATATAATTAAATATAATAATTGTATAATATTTCATAAAATACAATAAATGTATTATAGATGTGTGTTTAATTTGTATAATGACATGGGTATGACAGAGGTATTACAACGTGAAGGTGATTTATGAGGACACTTTCTGTGTCCCTGTAATCCAAAAGACTTAAAAACATACTAAATTGAGTTTTTAAAAAATCTAAAAAATGCAGAAAGTTTCCTGTAAGAGGGTAGGTTTAGGTGTAGGGTGATAGAAAATACAGTTTGTACAGTATAAAAACCATTATTACTATGGAGAGTCCCCGTAAACCATAAAAATCAACGTGTGTGTGAGTGCAAAATATTACTGGTGATATCATAAATATTCATGCTGGTCAAAGCTGGTCTTCTACTAGTGTCTATACTATAAAAAAAACCCTTAAAGGGTTAGTTCACCCAAAAATGAAAATTAGCCCATAAATTACTCACCCTCAAGTCATCCTAGGTGTATATCTTTTGCCACAAGCACCAATGAACTCTAACCCTCTGACGGACTCTCCCACTCCGCCCCTCCCAAATGTACACACACACTGTCATTATAAAAATCATTATATCTGCACTGTTGTTTACTTCACTGGTTTGCACTCTATCTGCCATGTGCCGTGTGCTGCTTTATATATATTTTTTACATTTTACCTTATTTGTATATTTGTATAGTTGTATTTTATATTTAATCTGTATATCTGTATTTATGTTCTACTGTTAGTGTTATCTGTATGCATCAAGGGTCTGAGAGTATAACGCAATTTCAATTCTCTGTGTGTATGTGCTGTACATGTGGAAGAATTGACAATAAAGCAGATTTTATGCATCAGTTATTGCTGGGTGGTATGACCAAAAATTTATATCACGGTATTTTTCAAAATTATACCGGTTTCACGGTACATGACGGTATTTTTTTTCATGCATGACCGGGTGTTAAACATATTTTCTACTGATTGAGAGAGGAAATACTGCAGTATATTGACTTAGAATGCCCTATTTTACTGCCATGATGAGTGAATATTGTCAAAAAATACCACACTAAATAGTGACTAAACACGACCCCTTTTAATACATGTTAACCAGGAGTCACTCTCATTTATAATCGCGGCATCATCTGATAAAATCAACATGCATCTACACTAAAGAGCGGCTATGCGGTTGTTTAGGCTATATTACTTTTTTGTCTCATGCAGCGCACTGCCTGCTTCTGAGTAACAAACTAAAAAAAACAACAAACAAAAAAAGTGCATGTGATATTAACAGATGAACTACGCTCATATTTATAATTCCAAACAATCAGTAAGCGACAGGTGCTAGGAAACGCAACTCAAATGCTACTTTTGTACTCATTTATTGACGAGTCGGCTGTGGTGCGGCCAACTGAGTGCACTGCTTCTCTGCCGCTCACTGCACAGAACAGTTCTGAGAGAGGTGACACTTTTCCGGGAAAACAGCACTGGCGAAATCTTCCAACTGAACCATAGCTAAGGTTTATCCAAAAAAGTCGCTATGTTTGTCAGTATGAATATTCTATGGAAAAAAGCCGCTAAAAGGGTCTGAAAGTTGCTAAATCTAGTGCTAAAGTCGAGCTCGTGTGGTGTGTGTGAGACGCGGGAGCTGATGGCAGGGGGCGGTGGATATTTGTGGCGGTCAATGTGGATATTGTGGATGAGTTCTTCGGTCATCACGTTCTATTAGTGCTACAGCTTCAGTTTCTGAACTTTCACGCTTAGTAACACATACAGCTGTTCCCTCACCACAGTGCAACAGTGAAAAGGGACCCCTTTCAAACAGTGTCGCGTTCCGAACGTTGTTTAAGCGACATACACTGGTATTTTAAAAATTCATATCATAACAAAAATAAATATTCAGTATGAACCGGTATACCGCCCAGCACTAGCATCAGTCCAAAAGAAGGTAAATAAAAAAATTAAAGAAGGTAAAAAAAAATGTTTTTTAAAAAAGTGTCTCACACGGCTCCGGGGGGTGAACAAAGGCCTTCTGTAGTGAATCGATGCGTTTTTGTAAGAAAAATATCCATATCCAAAACGTAATAATCACTAATGTAGCTTGCGCTCACTGTTGTACACAGAAGCAGTTCCGGGCGGATGAGTTCAGCGTTGCGAATACACCGCTCAGAAGTGATGAACGCGGAAGCGCAGGGGAGAGATCAAAACAAAACACCGGTCACTTATTAAAAGTACAAAATGAGGATTTGTAAAGAAGAATGTCGGAGGATTTTGATATAAGCCAAGAGGAGACTGGTTTTCCTTTGCTACAGAAAGGAAACTTTGCTTCCTTTGCTCCTGTTAACAAACGTCGTTTTTCACGAGACTCACCGGTGCATGCGCAACACTGACCTCATACCTCATCCTCCCGGAACTGCTTCTGTGTACAGCTGTTGGCGCAAGCTACATTAAAGTGATTATTACATTTTGAATATGGATATTTTTCTTACAAAAACGCATCGATTCGCTTCAGAAGGCCTTTGTTCACCCCCCGGAGCCGTGTGAGACACTTTTTTTTATGGATAGGCACTTTTTATTTAACTTCTTTTCGACTGATGCATGCAACACCCGCTGAGTGCCATGAAACAGCTTGAAAGATCAAAGACAATTTTTAATATAACTCTGACTGGATTCGTCTGAAAAAAGAAAGTCATATACACCTAGGATGACTTGAGGGTGAGTAATTTATGGGCTAACTTTAATTTTTTGGGTGAACTAACCCTTTAAACACAATACATTGTAAATGATGATAGTAAGTGGATCAACAGACATTAATGTGACAATAACAGATAAGGTTGGCACATCTACGCTTGAGAATCCCTTAAACCTGGAGATTGTAAATCTACGTCATTCCTGTTGGAACAGAGGAGGCGTTGGGATCTAACGCTATCTCACAGTGTCAATCAGTCTTCACAGTTTCAGTCACAATGCCTGGAGCGTCTCCTACACCAGCTCATGCAGTACGACAACACACACACACACACACACACACACACACACAAAGCATTTGATTGCATTTTACCACATGAACTACAGCACTGAACATCAAAAGTTTCTGTAAAACACTATAAACACTTCAAAACGATCTGTTTGTCCAACCAGTGTGGAAAGGAGGGAAGTAATCAGGAAACCTGTTTGTCATTATTTATATGCAATTACCTTTAATGGCAATTTAAAGATGCAATGAGGTACTGTGGCATAATTTACTACGGGTCATTCAAACCAACTCCAAGTGTTTAGATAGAATTTAAAACCACGTCTCTTCTGCCTGCGCACACGTTGCACAAGCAGCATCAAAGTACTACGAAACACGCACTGCGGCCTTGTTATAGCAAAACCCAAGAGATGCAAGGAAAACAGCACTCTATATGTCTTATTTGTATTTATATCTTCAAAAAGGTGAATCTCTAACCATTAAAGTCATTGCATCCATAGAACTGATTCTAGTTAGATCATTGTGCCAAAGGATTGGAGGAGTTTCATACACTTTTCAGAGTCTGTCAAGTTCTATCAGATTTATTGATAAGTACTAGTGAACTGCTGTGAACTGTGGATTTTCAATATGGGTTAAAGTTCAGGCTTTGCTCTGAAACACTCTTGTCTAGAAAGCACATTTCAGACTTGATCTGAGGTTTTTCAGCTGTTAAGTCAAAACTCTTTTGTAGCTGACACATGCCAGAGTGTGCGATCGGTGCGAAGTTGATTTGCAGGATTCTGCCTGGAGTGAAGTGCGTTTGTTTGTTGCAAAATCAGTGCTGGTGTTTCATCTTGTTATAAAATTGCACCGAGATTACTTTTTTTTTTTTTTTACTGGAGAAAGTATTATTATGGATAGAAGGCTTGTATTTTACACAGAAGCAATGGTTTGAAGTTAAAAACAGCTTGATGGATTTGTTTATTACAAACACACAGCTTTTCTCTTCACAAGACGTTAAATTATGAACTTGAGTGGTGTGGATTACTTGTGGATTATTATGATGTTTTTATCAGCTGTTTGGACTCTCATTCTGACGGCACCCATTCACTGCAGAGGATCCATTGGTGAGCAAGTGATGTAATTATACATTTCTTCAAATCTGTTTTGATGAAGAAACAAATTTGCACATCTTGGACAGCCTGAGGGTGAGTAAATTTAAGCAAATCTTCTTTTTTTGTGAACTATTTCTTTAATTAAGGGGATTTGTGTTTGTTTTGTGAGAATCACAACCGAATGTCTTACATAAGCTGTGCACGATGGTTGAGACCACATTAGATTAAACTGAAAGCCTTTAACAAACTCGTCCATCTGCGATGAACCTCCTCTGACTTCTCTTATTTAATTTACAGCGATATTCCATTAAACCATGCAGAAAAGCTGAATCACAAAGACAGTTTTCAATTTGCTCAGTCACTTTGCATAAAAATCTCTAGAGCGCGGCACGTCGATTTAACCATTTGCACGGCTGTTTGCTGCGGCACACTGTCATGAGGAGAACTGAATTATTTCAGTTAATGAAGCGGAGTGATTCTGTAACAGTTTTAATTGCATGATCCAAATTTAACGTCTTGCCATATTGTGCCTCGTGATGAAAATTATAATGATGGGATGTTAACAGAATGTATTCTTGGCATCGCCACACATTAGGGACCCCATCTGTTAAAGATGTTCTCTTTTATGTGGGACACAATTAAGTTGAATCTCTCCAACAATTCAGCTTATATATTTGACATATCTGACTGTTCAGTTCTTTAATTTCAACTCAGTGACTGGCGAAGATTGTCAGTACATAACTGGATTCAAAAAATTTTTTTCACACAAAGCTAAGAGTTGCATGTACTACCTTTTGTAAGTTTGAATGCCTCAGTCAGAAAAAGTACACAATTCTTCAAAATGTTTCCTATTGTGTATCACCCAAGAAAGTCATATGGGTTTACAAAGAATTTTCATTTACGATTGTTTTAATCCTCCATCACTAATAATCACTCCAAATCTCACACTCTAAAAAATGCTGGGTTAAATACAACCCAGTGCTGGGTAAAATAGCTGTCAGAATCTGTATAATGATGAAAATATGATTGTATTTCCTTTGTCAGATCATAAGAAGAAAGCAGGAACGAGCAAATAGCTGCTTCCTGGTGTGAAAGCAATACTGGAACCTGACAGGACAAATAACTTTAAATGTAGCCTACTGTTAAATGAGGGACAAATAATGGCTTTTACTGTTAGTAGCCTACACTAAAAAAAAAGAAGAAGAAAAAAGAAAGAAAAAGTAACTGAGCTATTTTTTGAACACCCACTTAATAGGCTATTCACTAAATATAGGCTACTGTAAGAAAAATCGTGAAAGCATATAATGTATGTTTCATAATTGTTTAAAACAGTTAGCCTACTTATAAAAAATACATCGTCAGTTGCACCCTCAAAACATGAATTCATTTAAATAGACCCTTCACATACGTTGCTTTCTGTAACTATGGACCGAATTAGCGACACTATAAATAACTTAATTTCTAAGCGACTTGATGTTAAAGAGAACTGCATCAATGTAAAAGCAACATCTTTCATGCATATGCTACGTCAAACTGAAGTCAAGTATGCCATGAGAAAGCGCTCAACATTCATAAAAGCATGCAGAGATCAATTAATTTCATCACCTTGTTTGACTGTGTCTCCGCAGAGCTCTGTTTGATCCAGGGATCCGTAGAGTTTCGGGGTGCTGCGTCCTTTCTCCATGCTTTCAAGCTCCACAACACACTTGAAGTTTGCGCTGGATGAGAATACCGCTGCTTTGCTCTTCGACCGGTGAATTAAAGCGCAGTTTGACTGATGGAGGTTTTTGACTCCATGTCCTCGGTGATGCACACGGTGATGCGCGCGCCGGCACCTGCTGCTGCTGATGCTGATGCTGTGAGTGAGTGTGTGGCACATTATTGATGCTCAACACAAGTATTCTCCCATTACCTGAAAGCGCCACCCTGTGAATAACGGGAAAAGTGACATTAAGTTAAAATCTCTTTGTTTACCTTCCGAGATTAAATTTTTTAAAAGATCAAATGTAGGCTACCCTTATGACAAAAATGACGAAATTTTTTTTGGGATGGAGACTTAACCTTTTAAGCTTAGAAAATGTGATAAATATGCGCTATTAAACATGCACACATTTTTTTAGGCCTAGAAAACAAGTTTTGTGAATTTAGTGTATTGTCATTACATTGTTTCGAGCATAATAAAAAAAAAAGAGGAAAAATAATAGTTTTGAAAAATGATATTTTGGTAGCACTGTAGTATAGGGACCATTTTCCACTGTTAACTGGTTGCTTATTAGCATGCCTATTATTAACATATTGGCTGTTTATTAGTACTTATAAAGCACATATTCTGCATGACCATATTCTACATTCCTAATCAATATCTAAACTTCACAACTACCTTACTATTATTAAGCAGCAAATTAGGAGTTTATTGAAGCAAAAGTCATAGTTAATGGTTTCTTAATAGCGAGAAATGAACCTTAAAATAAAGTGACCGGTATTTTATGCATGTTATGCTATGTCCTCTGTAGAGGACACCAGGACTAAAGATGATTCTCAATTATGTTATGAAAGATATAACAGAATGATTTGATATACCATTTTGCTTTATGCAGTATGTGTGTAAAATGGCCATAAGAGGGTTTTCCCATTGTATACACTATCTAATTTGCATATTAATGTGTTCTTGTGGCAACATGTTATGAAAAACGAAGTGTAATAATGCGAGTAATAATTGGCAACATTTTAAGAATAATATCTAATATTTCATAGGAATACTGAAACATAATTTATTTCCCTATTCATTTATTGTCAATAAACAATAAACCTGGTGTCCTCTACAGTGGACATGTATTAAATTGAACAAGTTTCGTAACAAAAAGTCATATTTTGATTTAAAACCCCATAACATTTTCCTGAGATGTTTTTTTTATGACAAAGAGTTTAAAAATTAGATTTAAATAAGAACAAAATATTATCATATTTCCATAAGAGTGTTACATTTTATAACTAAATTGTTAGCTTTTTTTTTTAAGCCCAAGGAGATGGAGTGGTCAAGGTGAAACTTCCAATCATTTGGTATCTCTGAAAAACCCTGAATGTGCTCGTTACAGGACATCCAGACTTAAAACTATGGCATGCACGGACTCTTGAAATTCACTAAAATATAATGTCCACTACAGAGGACAAAAGTCTATTCCTGCGTCCCAGGAGGTTATAAAAAAGTAATATGGACACACAGAAAGTGTGTATGCTTTTTGATTTCAAGTGCTTAACAACTATAGTGTTAACTGTCAGAACGTTTGGTTGAAATGTTACCAAAACAATTAATAAAATAAATACATACAATTCTTGTCATACATAAATTGGTTCATGGTTTAAAAATACTAATTAAATAATACAATTTTTTTTAAAAATCCCATTAAAATTGAAGAAAAACCTTTGAAAAATACTGTTACTTAGTAGGTGCGCAAATTTATGTAAAATCATATAAATAAAATATTTACATATTTTCTTGGGATGTTTTCTGTTAGTTCGAATATTTGTGGAAAGTCAAAGGTTATAAATATAACCAAAGCAAATTATAATGAGTATTTACCTTTAAAATGTGAATCGCTCTCAATCTTTGGGTCAGTGGACTCGATGCCTTTGTAATGTTCATATTCAAAAAAGGAAAAAGCAGACAGGCACTGTGACATTAATGCACTGTTTCATTAGAAAACACTTTCAGCGCTACAGCCTTTCCTCTATGATAACACAAGCATGTGCTTAAATTAATTTGAACTGTAAAACAAGTGATTTATCCCAGTTAACAGTCAGGACATAAAAGTTAAACATACAGTATGTTTGCACCGTGAATGAGGCCTACAGAAAATGTTTGTGTGGGTTGG
This sequence comes from Sinocyclocheilus grahami, assembly GCF_001515645.1. Taxonomy (NCBI): domain Eukaryota; kingdom Metazoa; phylum Chordata; class Actinopteri; order Cypriniformes; family Cyprinidae; genus Sinocyclocheilus; species Sinocyclocheilus grahami. Next base: position 56,676 of record NW_015505231.1, read on the forward strand.
GTTTCATCTTAAGGAAGTGTTATAATTTGAAGGCATCTTGCTGAACCATTAACAGCCTGGTTGCATTGATAGATTATGCTTCTGAAGCAACCCTTTGAGGAGAAAGCACTTTTAGCTATGTGGTCTGACCCTGGGGTCAATGCTGTTAGATTTGAGCTTTAATTCTGATCTAAAGGAAACCACATCAACACTGACACATTGCTATGCCATGAAATGCTGGGTCAAAGTACACCCCTTGTTACATTTAGACAAAATGACGAACGCTTGACTTCCTGCATTTGTTGAAAGATTAAATTATTTAATAGATATTTTTTGATTTCAAACAATGAAAGGTTAAGAATATGTATTCCCATCTCTCTCTCTGTTTTTTTAAAGAGTTGTCAGTCACAGACATGCCACTCTACAAACTGCTCTACAAGCTGTACAGGAACATTTACTCAAGAACAAGTTTGGGAAGCTTTTTCCCCCTCAATACAGGTTTGGCAAACTTAATTTCTAAGCCAAGTGTTCCCAATACCTTAAATTGGAAATAAGATACTTTTATTATGATTTTCTTCAATAAACCCCTGTGCTACTGACACTTAACTGTGGAAAATGTGAGTGCCTCATGCACAATAAATAAAAAACAAAGTCTCTGCATAACAGGCAACTGATGCTCAGCTTCAGATCACAAATATTTGCAAACCATAACAATGAGTGGTAAAGAAAGGGTGTGAAGATGTTTGCTTGTGTGGCAGAGAAGACATGCTTACTGTAAGCAAACAAACCAGATTAGCTCATCTCCAGTCATAGTCCATCAGTTTATGAAAAAGCTGGCCTGTAAAACAACAAATCTTCACAAAAAAACAGATGATGTACATTTTGGGATATTCAAGTATACTGTAATGATTCTCTCAAAGCCTTAAATAATCCCAAATAGAGATGTATCTGTCTTGAGAGAGTAATTAACTCATATAACTTCATCCATGATGGAAATTTTGATGAAAAATAAAATATGTCCTTACTTAGTTTTTTTTGTCTGATTTTATTACAAATATTTCAAAAACTAAATCAAGATACATTTACTTGAGAATGAAAATGACTTCAGATATTAAGTCATAAATGTGGTGTCAATGGGGTAAGAAAAATAATTCCCTTTAAATTATGTTTATTTTTCTTACCCCACTGACATATTTTTTCTTGTTTTAAGTATAAACATACTTTCCCCCCCCAGAAAACAAGACTTAATATCTTGAGAAGTATAATGACAAGATATGGAGTTGTTTTCTGAAAAAAATAAAATAAATAATAATAATAATAATTACAAAACAGGGTATCAATGGGTTAAGAAAAAATTACCTGTCCCTTTGACTTCAAAGTTATTTTTCTTACTCCACTGACAAATATATTTCTTTTTTAATCATAAACTTACTTAATTTTGATACATTATATTAGAAAACAAAACTTATGTCATTGGTTATGTCATCACTTGCATAATAAATGCATCTTTTTTTGTAATGGAAAACAAGACAAAAATACAGAGTAAGAAAATAATTCCTTTCAGTGTACTGAACAGTTTCAGTGTTATTTCACTCTTCTTTGCCCTCTGTTAAGAAGTCACTCTTTGCTTCCATTGATTAAGATTGATCCACTGTCCACTTGTTATTCCCTCTGGTGTCTTCCATAGCCGTCTCAAGCCAGTCGTTCTCCTGGTCTGACTCAGACTCGCTCATCTCTGTGTCGGCGGCCAGCAGGCGTGAATAGTTTATCCGGCGCTGCCGAGGAATCTTCCATTTGAGTACGGCAAGAGTGCTGCTCCACAAAGCCAGAGTGACCGCCATGCCTTGGAAAAGCACCTGGACCCCAAACTTTTGCACCACAAACCCAGCCGCTAGACTGCCAAACGCCGCTCCCAACTCCAGAGAAAGCACCTCAAACAGCCTTAAAATGGTCTTTTCGGTGCCGGGAGTGGCGATGTCTTCGCTTTGCGATGTTATGGACCACCAGAGGGCGCCGGTGCTGAAGCCCGCCAGCAGTTGAGCGGGTATTACAGCCCATGGGCCCCACAGGAAGGAATAATAAAGACACTGCAGGGCTAAACTAACAACGGCGAGTACTAGCAACCAACCGTGGTACTTTAGAAACCGGGAGAGATGGCTAGCAATTGGAGCAAAGCCAGTTTGGCATAAGTGAGCCAAGGCTAAAGAGATGCCCATGTGGATTTCGGTTGCACCGCAGTCCTGCATGTGCCATAAGAGGAAATCCGACACAGCTGAGCTCACCATGCCCATCAAAACGACAGTGGTGGCACAAAGTATCGCTTGCGAGTTCCCATGCACCAATTGTAGTGCCTTAAAGCCTCCACTAGTGGGCCGCTCACGCTTGCGGAGGTAGATAGGTAGCAGTGCAGCTGTAGGGATGGTTAGGATCATAAATACAGTGTAGGAGTAAAACTCCAATGTAGTTCCTGTAAGACAAAACAGGCTGGTTACAAGAACTCCAACCATACAGTTGCCAAAAGCGGCTCCAAGTGGCTTCCAGACCTTCACACCATTATAGCGATCGGTGGCGTCTATGAAATCCAAGTATTCGTAGAGTCCATCATCCGCCGTCCACTCCAACGGGGCGGCCATTAACTCCCACAAACCCATCACAATGAGAACCAGAAAGAACATCTGATGCTGGGCATCCATAACTTTTAGGCTCCCAAGGAACTCACTGTGAGGATCTTCTTCCTGTTCAGGCTTCTTCATAGATCTCAGGCCTCGTGCTGACCAGTTGGAGCTTACAAGTGTGGTAACTTCAACAGGGTGTTCGGTACTTACAGATATTTGGTTTATTGAGTAAACCGTAGCGTTTGATTGCGATGGGACCGTCGTCCTCTCTAGAATGGCAGTGGGATCAGCATCAGGTTGACTAGCGTTACACCATCCACTTTCAGCTTGGATTCCTGTGGACGGGAAGAGCAGAAGAGTCAAAACCACCAATGCCGAGCTGAGCAGAGAGCCCACTATGACCGCCCGCCGCTTGTCGTACTGTCTGGCGAGGACGCTGGATAACGGGCGCCACACCACAGCGAGCAGGTGCTTGGACGCCATGATGATACCAATCATGGTGGCGCTGAGACCCAGGTGTCGGAAGTAGAGGGTCAGGAAGGGAAGGAGGCAACCGGAGCCACAGGAATGGAGGAAGTGAAAGACGCCCGCCAGCCGCAAGGCTCCCTTCACATTCCACTGCTTGCTCTTCTGCATTGCTCCCTTCTTCATCATGTTTGTCGACTTCAGTTAGCACTCTGTGTGGATTAAAAATAAAATAAAATTAAGTGAAAAAATATATGCAACTTTACAGGTCAATTAAAGGGGTGCTATTATGCTTTTTCAACTTTAGTTAGTGTTGAACTTTAGTTAGTGTTTAGTTAGTTTAGTGTAATTTTGCTGTTTGAGCATAAAAAAAGATCTGCAAAGTTACAAAGCTCAAAGTCCACTTCAAAAAGAGATATTTTATTTAACAGAAATCCCTTTTCAAAAACTACAACGAACGACTCGTTTGGACTACAACGCATATTTTCCGGGATTTGTGATATCACAAATATCGTCGAATGGGACGAGACCTGGTTGAGCTGCACTAGAGAAGGAAACGAGTGTTATCACTATGTCAGAGACACGCTAGCTTTCCCAAGACAGACAAATTTAGAGTGGTTACAATCATCCGGGTTTAAATCGAACTCAAATAGATTTGATTTTGATGCAATATTTACCCTGAAGCTCGCAGGCGGCTATGGTAAGGGGCATGACATTTCCCGACCAGGCGCCGAGTGCTTCCAATCACATCACGCACTGGCCCAGCTAACCAATCACAGCACACACTGGCCCAGCTAACCAATCACAGCACATTTCGTATTTCAGAAGGCGGGCCTTCATTTGATACAGGAGCTATTCGAGCCGTTCATGCCAGACTGGGGAGAGAGGTGTTGTAATAATGTAAAATGTGAAAAATAATGTGTTTTTCGAACAACCTTGTATGAGAGCCTGTTCTAGTACACCCCCAAAACAAAATCAAGACTTTGTAAAAGAGCATAATAGGACCCCTTTAAGAACCGTATATAATGGTAAAGTGGTTGTATCAGTTTGTCAAAAAACAAACAAAAAAACGGCATTATTATGGTAGTACCATGGTACTTTTTGTGGAATGTTTAGAATTTTTGTTCCTTTGTTACAGATATTATTTACCTTCAATTAAATATTAAATAAATACAATAAATATAAATAGCCTACATAAATATATATTACCCATTTATGTCATTTTTTTATATCTATATCTATCTATCTATCTATCTATCTACACACACACATTTAAATGCTATTATAGCAGTACTATAGTAATACCATAGTACTCTTTGGTAGAAATTATATTTCATTTTACATTGTCTATTTCTAATGGGTAACACTATTTTACACCAAAGAAAACAATGCACTATTGTATTTAAATGGTACTTCAAGGTGTTTCATACCCATGACATTATCATTGTACTTTATAACATAACAAACAACATGGGTCAATTGGCTCCATATGGAGCAAAACTATCAAGTAACCTGCATTTAAATCATATGCACACAACACATCCCCTCACCATGATTTCCTAAAATAGGACACTTCTAGAAAACGAAACATCGTATGAGAGGAACGTAAATTAAAAGTGTATGTTAAAAAATACGGAAGAGAGCGTGCAGTCAGTGTATCGCAATTTCACAAAATGAAACCAGAAAGACCTCTTAGAGTTTAAGCAGATGTTTTCCATAAAAGCCTCTTGTAATCTTGCAAATCGTATGAGCTGGCTTAAAGAAGAAGAAAAAAGACAGACTTTTTAACATCTGCAAGAGTAGCCTTCACGACAAACTCTCCGTACAGGTAACATCATCATCGTGCACCTGTTGTGACACGTCGCGAGATTGCCGTTTACCTGAGATCTAACGTAGCCTATCCGTGAACTCATGGTTTGCTTGACAGAATATTGTCGATTAAAGTTTTCTTTGGCTCTTCATGTCCACACCGTATCCAGGTAAGGTGTAACAAGTTTTCTTTCTCTTTGCCAAACAACCAATGGCCGACCTCAGCGTATCGAGCAAACACTAGTTTACTACGCTACCTGTTGGTGAGAAGATGAACTTACAGTATAAAATTAGCAGTCACATGAGCCTTTACGCTGCAACTTTAATTGCCCAGCGGTTCACCTCTCTCTCCCAAACTGTACTTGGATTTTGAACTCGGCTGATGGGAGTATCCCGGGTCCAAGCATGGAGAAACTTCAACGCTGTGGGCAAAAGATTACATGTATGATTCCTCTGGAACATGTGTTACACACAAAAGGTCATGTTGGCCATTAATAAAAGCAAAAAAAGAAGGTCAATACTGTTGATATTTTATGTATAGAAAGGCATTATAATCTGAATGCTCACCTCTGGACATTCTTAAATGTTTTACGTGGGTCTTTATCCAAACAGACTGTGAATGTCCGCGCCTCTAGAACTCTGATATTGGCACTAACAGCTCTGAATGAATGCTAGAGAGAAAACAGGATTGTTACCTCAGTATTTCATTCAAGATTACTAAATGTAACATCTAGAACAGAAAAAAATCACTCTGTTATAAGTTTAACATGTTCACTTACTGTGCTGGGCCTTGTGGGATTCATATCTTGGAAACTTATGCTGACACTGTGTAGACCTGTAGACCAAAGCGCCACATTACAAGGAAACCTGTGTCTTTATTTCTTTGCTGTTTTCGTTGCAAAGGGAACATTTCAAATTTTCCTTTACTAATAGTACTAAAATGACTAAAAAATGAAACAAAATAAAAAATAAATAATCATCTTAAAAAAAGAATAAAAACTTTAACTAAAATGAAAATAAAAACAGAAAATATTAAAATAAAATATAAAATATTATTTAAAATGATAAATACTACAAAATTATATTAATGAAACTAAAATAAAATCATGTTAACACTAATAGCAATGCAGTCATTATAGCAATGACAAAGAATGTTTTAGTATTTTAAGTATGTGATATACTTCTGACTCTGCATGAAGGCAAGACGCTGATCAACATGCCACTTGTCGCCAAAGACATTCCCATCTCCTTTTCTCTATCACTTATTGAGGCCTAAAAGAAATGTAAACACCAAAACTTTTATGACAGATTCTGTATTGTAAGAACACTATGCATACAGTAGAAACTTTATCCAATTATTCTGCATATTATTTTTTGCACATTAAGCAAGTATTTAATTTAAATGTTTTTATTCAAAAGTAAACACTTTCTCCCGGGTCCAAGCATGGAGAAACTTCAACGCTGTGGGCAAAAGATTACATGTATGATTCCTCTGGAACATGTGTTACACACAAAAGGTCATGTTGGCCATTAATAAAAGCAAAAAAAGAAGGTCAATACTGTTGATATTTTATGTATAGAAAGGCATTATAATCTGAATGCTCACCTCTGGACATTCTTAAATGTTTTACGTGGATCTTTATCCAAACAGACTGTGAATGTCCGCGCCTCTAGAACTCTGATATTGGCACTAACAGCTCTGAATGAATGCTAGAGAGAAAACAGGATTGTTACCTCAGTATTTCATTCAAGATGACTAAATGTAACATCTGGAACAGAAAAAAATCACTGTTATAAGTTTAACATGTTCACTTACTGTGCTGGGCCTTGTGGGATTCATATCTTGGAAACTTATGCTGACACTGTGTAGACCTGTAGACCAAAGCGCCACATTACAAGTGAGGAAACCTGTGTCTTTATTTCTTTGCTGTTTTCGTTGCCGAGGGAACATTTCAAATTTTCCTTTACTAATAGTACTAAAATGACTAAAAATGAAACAAAATAAAAAATAAAAAATCATCTTAAAAAAAGAATAAAAACTTTAACTAAAATGAAAATAAAAACAGAAAATATAAAAATAAAATATAAAATATGATTTAAAATGATAAATACTACAAAATTATATTAATGAAACTAAAATAAAATCATGTTAACACTAATAGCAACGCTGTCATTATAGCAATGACAAAGAATGTTTTAGTATTTTAAGTATGTGATATACTTCTGACTCTGCATGAAGGCAAGACGCTGATCAACATGCCACTTGTCGCCAAAGACATTCCCATCTCCTTTTCTCTATCACTTATTGAGGCCTAAAAGAAATGTAAACACCAAAACTTTTATGACAGATTCTGTATTGTAAGAACACTATGCATACAGTAGAAACTTTATGCAATTATTCTGCATATTATTTTTTGCACATTAAGCAAGTATTTAATTTAAATGTTTTTATTCAAAAGTAAACACTTTATTTTGAAAGATTGTATTACTTTTATTCACATGTGACACTGAAGACGAGTAATGATGCTGAAAATTCAGCTTTGCATCACAGGAATAAACTTCACCAAACTTTTAAATAGTAGTGTATATTAAAAACATAATACCAGACTTTCACCTTTTGACATGGAAATCAATCCACCCTCTCTTCAATCATGAAAAACTTTTGGTAAGCTAAAAGGACATAGTATCATAACAAAATTAACAATTCGTCTAACTCTCGCATGCTCTTTAAAACATTTTCCTCCCTCATTTGTCCTCCTCCTCTCCCTCCTTCATCAACTCTAACAGCTAAAGACTTTGTCACGTTCTTCTTTAATAAAATTAAAACCATCAGTGCACAATTTTCCACACCACAATCTGTCATGCACATCTTACCAGCAAACATACACTTGTTCACATCCTTCTTTTAACTCTCTGAGGCAGAAGTCTCCAAACTCATCCTTTCTAATCATCCTACTACTTGTCCACTTGATCCTATTCCATCTCATCTCCTTCAAGCTATTTCTCCTGCAGTTGTACCTGCACTCACTCACATCATTAACACATCCCTTCACACTGGTGTTTTTCCCTCAGCATTTAAACAGGCTCATATAACCCCACTACTTAAGAAACCACCCTTAACCCATCTCTTTTTTAGAACTATAGACTGGTTTCCCTTCTTCCTTTCATTGCAAAAACACTTGAACGAGTTGTGTTCAACCAAGTCTCTGCCTTTCTCACACAGAACAACCTCCCTGACAGCAACCAGTCTGGTTTCAGAAGTGGACATTCAACTGAGACTGCCTTGCTCTCAGTTGTTGAAGCCCATAGACTGTCAAGAGCAGATTCCAAATCTTCAGTACTTATCTTGTTGGATCTGTCTACTGCTTTTGACACAGTTAACCACCAGATCCTCCTGTCAACCCCATTGGCAAAGGGCATCTCAGGAATAGCACTCCAGTGGTTTGAGTCTTACTTCTCAGATAGGTCCTTCAAGGTGTCTTGGAGAGGTGAGGTATCCAAGTCGCAACAGCTAACTACTGGGGTGCCTCAGGGCTCAGTTCTTGGACCACTTCTCTTCTCTGTCTACATGGCATCACTAGGTTCTGTCATTCAGAAACATGGCTTTTCATATCACTGCTATGCTGATGACACTCAACTCTACCTCTCATTCCATCCTGATGATCTAAAGATAGCTGCTCGCATCTCAGCTTGTCTAACAGACATTTCTTGCTGGATGAAGGACCATCACCTTCAACTCAACCTTTCCAAGACAGAACTGCTTGCGGTTCCATCAAACCCATCGTTTCATCATAATTTCACCATCCAGTTAGGCACATCAACCATAACTCCTTCAAAAAGATCCAGAAACCTTGGAGTTATGATTGATGATCAGCTGACTTTCTCAGACCACATTGCTAAAACTGCTCGGTCCTGCAGATTTGCTTTATTCAACATCAAGAAGATCAGGCCCTTTCTTTCGGAACATGCTTCACAACTCATTGTTCAAGCTCTTGTTCTGTCCAGGCTGGACTATTGCAATGCTCTCTTGGTAGGTCTTTCAGCCAGTTCTATCAAACCTTTACAATGAATCCAGCAGCAAGATACATTTTTAATGAGTCAAAAATAATGCACATCACATCTCTGTTCATCAATTTGCACTGGCTACCAATAGCTGCTCGCATAAAATTCAAGGCGTTAATGTTTGCCTACAAAACCACCACTGGCTCTGCACCCCTTTACCTAAATTCATTACTTCAGACTTATGTGCCCTCTAGAAGTTTGCGTTCTGCAAGTGAACGTTGCTTTATTGTGCCATCCCAAAGAGGCACAAAATCACTTTCACAGACTTTTAAAATAAATGTTCCCTCCTGGTGGAATGACCTGCCCAACTCAGTCCGAGCAGCTGAGTCCTTAGCCATCTTCAAGAATCGCCTAAAAACACATCTCTTCCATCTTTATTTGACCCTCTAACTCTAGCACTCTCTATTCTAATTCTATTCTTTAAAAAAACTTGCCCCCTTTAGACTTACACTCTTTTCGTTACTAACTGCTTTTTAAAAAAAAAGCATAAAATGCCTCTAACACTAGCTTGCCCTATTCTTTTTCTATTATATCTGTTTTCATTTGATTTATTATATAATTAAAAAAAGCCTTGCTATGTGTACTGTGTTAAGCTAACTGAGACTTGTTATAGCACTTGCTTATCATGGCTCTTTTGTTGACTTTAATTGCTTCCATCGTCCTCATTTGTAAGTCACTTTGGATAAAAGCGTCTGCTAAATGACTAAATTAAAATAATCATCGCACAATTCAATCCAACCTTGACAGAGTAGATGGGAAGGTGCACCGGACGCTGGCTGACACGTGTGTAGTATGAGATGATATCTAGCAGGAAGGTGTTGGGGTCTGAAGATTCACTCTGAGTTGATTTCTACAATGACATCAATTAAGAGGAAGGTTTAAAAACTCCCTGAATCGCTAAATATACATATATATTTATATCAAGTAGAGAAGCATGTTCTCAGTTTGATTTGGCAAATAATAACTGTAGACAGACATACATACAAAGGTAAACATAGCAAAAAATAAATAAATTGCAAAACACCAATTTTTACGGCATTTTTCAAACACCAAGAAATAATTTCAAAAAACAGTTAGCCTACATGATCTTAATTTCACTGAAATAATTACACGAATGTACCCTTATTAAAGTAACAGTAGAGTCAAAAACATTCAGCGCAACTACTAACGTTGAACTGCTGAGCGAATTACACGTTTGAGTCTGTTCTTTTTGGAAAATCAACACATACAGTGCAGCTGACCGCCAAAGAAATGTTTCTTACGAGCTAGTTAGTTAAAGGCACAATCTAAAAAAGATTTTTTTATTAAAATATCCAAAAACCACTAGAACAGTTTTGTATATTTTGCTGACTTGTGTACTTACATTATCCCAAATGTTTCGAAGAATGTTTAAATCCAGAGAAATAAGCAATTTTAACTAGTACTATAGTGTCATTGTGTCGCCAGCCAATGACGTCATACACCCTCGATTTCCGGTTTTGTTTTGTAGAAAACATGGAAACACCAAAGACGCTTTAATATGCTATGCATTTTATTAGACAGGTGACGACCGCACAGAGTAGCATTATAACAGAACGTTCAAATGTATCTAGTATGATAAAACAGCGCTGCTTACTTCCGCTGCTTTCTGGAAGGAGCGGAAGCGGTGGACTGTGGCATAATAAAAACTCCGCTGCTTTCGAGCCGTGTGTCGCGCTCGTTCAGCGGCCTCGTTTTGCTTCGACGGCTTGCCGCCTCACTCTGCTTCATTCTACGACGTTAATACATTTTTAATACATTAGCTCATCCATGAACATGATTTCTGCCCGAGTCCCATCGGATTGCTTCGGCTGTGGGGATGAAGATGACAACTCCCATGATTCCACACTCAGTCACAGCGTTATCAAACTACGCCTTTGTTTCTTTGTTTGTTTTGAATATGTGCCCTCTAGTGGCAAAAAATTACATGTTGTGCCTTTAATCAAAAACATACAGCATCCCTAGTGTCCGTTTCTCAAACAAATCGGTTCTTTTTAGTGAATCCAAAAAATACAATGCAACCAGTTCGACTGTCGAATGAATGACTCTTATGAACCTTAATTTAATTTTTTTAATAGTGAATCAAACACATTCAGCACACCCAGCGTACTCCGACTCTCGAACGAATGACTTTAATGAGACGGTTCTTCGTAGTGAATCAAACACATACTGTGCAGTGTCCGCAGTGTAGTCTGACTCCCGAACAAATAATTTTTATGAGCCGATTCCTTTTAGTGATTCAAAAATATACACCATCTCCAATGTAGTTTGACTCCTGAACGAATGACCCTTATGATCCGGTTCTTTTAGAACCGAACACATTTACAAATATCTGTATCAATCAGTGTTGTTTCTGACTAGTTGTTCATATAACAAAGTGATGTTAAATATACATATTATGCACTTTGTCAGTATAAAAAAAATAAAAGAATGAAAAATTCTATCACATTTTCAGTCTGTTTAGTATTGTTACTTAATATATAGCCTAGTTAAGGCAAACAAAAAATACTGTCATTTTGAAAATCCATGCAAGATGTAAACATAACTTTTGCAATGATTATTCTACACGTATTTATGTAATATATGTAATATAATATAATACAATAATATATGTAATATAATATTTATCCCATAAAAGCATTTAAAAGACTGATGGAACAGCTAAGGATCCGGAATTTGAGATGAGCGGGAAGGTGTTGGGGTCCGAAGATTCCCTTTGACTTCACTGCTACAATGACATCAATTAAGAGGAAGGTTAAAAAAACTCCCCAAATCTCTAAATATATAGGCCTATATATATTTATATCAAGCAACCAAGCAGAGAAGCATGTTCTCAGTTCACACTCCACACATTATAGAAATGATAAAGATACACAAAGTCTTCTGTGCTGTTGTAACAGGACTCAGAATAAATCATTTAAATATTTTTCCACTTTCATTCTCATTAATCTTTGTCAATGTAAATGTAATTTCATTTAATCTATGCAAGATGTAAACATACATGTTGCAATGATTATTTAACATTTTTACTGAAAAAAAAACTGATTTAATAATGGAATTTCATTTCTTTTTTCCACATATTTTTCCCATTAAAATATTGTTAATGGGACTGCAAAGGATCCCGGAGTAGATAAAAGAAGAAATGAGAAAAAAAATTCCCATTTATATTGTGGACTCTTCAAAAGTGTAATAAGTACCATCTGGGCCAGTTTTAGTATCATGGCTCCCAAACCGTTGATATTACAGTCATACCACGGATCCACGCTTCCCAAATATCTTGCCAATGTCAGCATGTCTTCAGGAACACCCTCCTGGAAAGCACATGCATTACAGTGAGCTGTCATTGCTGGTGTTTTTTAAATGAAAAAGCAAAATCTATTTTACCTGAACAGGAGAAAGCGTCTGGTCAGTCACTGGAATGTAATACATCTCCATATTCACTCTCTTTGTCAGCAGCAGATGTCGTGCCTCCCTTTTCCTGAGCACAAACATAGAAAGATGAAAACATCAGAAATTAGACTCAAACGTTTTTAAATGCAAAGGCAAAATGTGTAAAAGAATGGATGCAAACATCTTACCGTATAGTGTGGAGAGTCTTGGCGAGCCGTCCTAGTGTTCTGTCGTCACCCATTACAAGGATCCGGGCCGTGAGGTTCCTTTCCTCTTTAGTGAGGCTGTATCCTCCATTTCCCTTAATGGCCTCCATCATGAGCGTCATTCTGTTGCCAGCTTTGGGGCATCGCACACACGGCCTCCTGTTGAAGGACTGAGAGCTGCTCTGCTCCTCTGGGCCGCCCTGAGACTCCAGCATTATAGAGGAGAGCTCGCTGATGGGCATGTCTCCCTCTATGCCGCTGTCCGTGGACACGGTGGACACAACAGAAGTACGCTTCAGGTCATCCTCATCCAGACAAGCAGAGTTTCGGTCCGTAGGAACCATAAGTGCAAAGTTAACCAGCTCATTCCCTGTTTAAAAGAAAATGTAAAACGCACCGTGTTGGATTTGTTTTACATGAAAGCTTGTTTCCACCATGAGATAAAAATATAAAAAATAATTTCACAAGCAATTTTGAAAAAGAAAAAAAAGTCAAAATTATAAGATATAAACTCACAATACAGAGAAAAAAAGGCAGAACTCTCACTATTTTGTCCTATTTCTCTGCATGTCGAGTTTACATCTCGCAATTCAGTTTTTTTGTTTCCACCACAAATACAAAATAAAAATTGCCACTTTTTTAATCTCACAATTCAGACTCTTCTTATGAAAATTGCAATTTTTTTAATATCTCACAATTGTAAGTTAACGTCTCACAACTCTGACTTTTTTCTCTGAATTCTACATTTACATCTTACAATTCTTTTTTTCCACCAGAGAATTAAAAATTAACAGGTAATCAACACCTTTTATCTCATAATTCAGGCATTTTTTCGAAATTGCGAGTTAACATCTCACAATTTTGACTTTTATTTCTCTAAATTATGATTTTCTATCTGCTAATTCTGACTTTTTTCTCTGAATTTACATATTGTAATTCTCTTTTTCTCTCTTTTTTTTCAACATGGAATAAAAAAATTTATTGTGACTTTTTATCTAACAATTCTGATTTTTTTTCTCTCGTAATTGTGAGTTTATATCTTTTTTTTTTACATCTCACAATTGTGAGCTCTACACTGTAAAACATTAGTGTAATTGTAACTGTAAAATATTATAAAAATGCTACGGGAAAAAACTGTTAATAGGTTAACAGTACGTTTCCACAGTATACTATATACAGGGAAAAACTGTAAATTTTTAAAAAAGTTTTTAGAAGTAAAAAAGAACAAATCAATGTATAATTTAAAGTCAAAAATGTTTTAACTGATATTCCCAGAATTCCCTGCGTGACACTCCACATTTGAAAGTATTTTGTTTAAATAATCATGTTTCTTAATAGTTTATGTTATCAGTTATGTTCATTTGGGGTTTATGTTACATCTTCGGTTGTTTAATGACTGTTTATTGCATTATTTTAGTGTCATGTGTGTCACCATGTAGGTGTTTTGTGTTTCGGTGAATGGCACTTTCTGTATACTATATACTTCAGCTTGTGGGAAAGCTACTTGTTATGAACTTTGATTTTTCATGAGGCTTCATCTTTTACCATCTGCGTTATTATGGTGGTTGTCAGTATATGTTAAAAGTACAAAATAGATTTAAGTAGCAGTATGCGTTGTTGAATTTACTGGTTTAGATTCAAATCTTCTTGTGTATACCGTAAAATTTACAGTTTGTTCTGTTTTTCTGTATTTTTTACAAAATTATTATGGCAACAACAGCTGCCAAAATTATTTTGTAAAAACGACCTAATTTTTTACAGAGTAAACCTGCAGTTTATATCTCAGAACGTCAAGAAAAAAGTCTGAATTGTGAGATAAAAAGGTCACAATTACCCTTTTATTTTTTTTCTGTCGCAGAAAGAAGCTTTCTTAGTTTTAAGGGTACAAGCATTTGTTGAAATAACAGCAGTTGAGCTCACATATCTCATCCTCTTTGGTCCAGACATGGAAGCTGACCTCAGGACTGGGCAGCTGAGTTTCTGCTTGCGAGGCTGGACATGACGGATCTAAAAAGACCAAACGTGTGAAATAACTACATGTTTGAGCTTGTTTGGAATAAATAGTGTCTTACTGGAAAGTGTTGAGGACATTTCTACCTTTGGCAGCAGTCAGGATGTCTTGGTAGAACTCTTGCAATCTTGTTTTGTACTGATTATCATCAGAAGGTCCATCTTCTGTTCTCTGCTCTAGGATGGTGACTAGATCCTGGAAGTGGAGTGCCAGCTCTTCACCTAAATGCTGAAATAAACAAAATATGCACAGTTATATAGGGTACAGGATTTTACAGCAAAGACTTTATGGACATCTTAAATGATTAACAGGATCAAACTTGATTATATTTATTAGGGGTTGAATGACTTCTGATTTTTTAAAGTCGACTTTTATCATCAGTCGTCAGATTTCTGCTCGTTCTAAATCAGATACAGATAAAGTAGCACAGTAAAGATTACATTCATATGAATGCATTAGTGAGAGTGATTGCGTGTGTGAATTAATTCTACCTGGCAGTGTCTCTCTACTAGTAGTGAAGCTGTGGGATTTAGTTAAGAAATATATGCTTGAACTTTTCAGTTTCTAAGCTATTTTATTGAGAAATCACAGAACAGTGTTGACAATACATTTCCGCGCTGAATGATTCTGTGCACGCGTGTGCGTGATGTAGGAGCTACTGTCTGTAATGTGTGTGCATTACAGTGCAGCAACGCATTAGATTAGAACAGCGATTACGTGCATCGTACCGTTCAATTTTGAGCATCCAGTAATATAATCACACATGTCTTGTGAAGCGCTTTCAGAGCATGCATTTATTTGTCATTTTAACTGTTTGGAAATGGAGCGAAAAAATGTGGAAGTCCTTCAAAGATTTCTTATCCTGTTGCGCCCTCTATAGGACCAGCGACTAGTCGACGTCAAGCTTAAAGCGTCATGGCAGAGCATTGAAGTCGACTAGTCGGTGCAACCCCTAATATTTATCAAGCTTCACCACATGTGATATTGTGCTACAGGTTTTTTTGCTACTGAAATTCGCTCTTATAGTTTCTCCAAACACATACGTTTGCAATATCTTCCATAAGATTATACATATATATATACATATATACAAAAATGTAATTGTTTTTTTAAGTATATTAACCCATGTAAAACTTAATCTATACAGTTTTTTTTTCACAGAAAATTTTATTTCAGTTTTATTTTATTGAGTAAAACGCATTAAATTGATCAAAACTGACAGTAAAGACTTTTACATTATTACAAAAAAAAATTATGTTTCAAATGAACGCTGCTAATTTTAACGGTTACACTTTACTTGAAGGGGTGTGCATAAGACTGACATGACACCTTCATAATCATGACATGACACATGTCATGAATATGAAGGGTTTTTATGCATGTTTATGACAACTGTCATTAAGTGTCATTCGCTCAGTTATGTAATTTTTAATGCACAGATGACATTGTTTGAGATGTCTTTGTTATGGGCTATGGTTAGGGGTAAGGGTAGGGGTAGGGTTACATGTCAGTCTTATGCACACCCCTTCAAGTAAAGTGTTACCTTTTTAACTTTCTGTTCATCAAGAAATGTCATGGTTTCCACACAAAAAATATTAAGCCGCACAAATGTTTTCAACATTGATAATTATAAGAAATGTTTCTTGAGCAGCAAATCAGCATATTAGAAAGATTTCTGATTAGATGTGACACTGAAGACTGGAGGAATGATGCTGAAAATTCATATAGTCTTTATAAATGTAGCCTTGTTGAGTAAAAGGCACTTCTTAAAAAAAAATTATACCAACTCCAGAGTTTTCAATGGTAGTGTATATAATAAAAAAAAATAATAATAATTTAATCCTATGGGATGGGTATTATATATAAATGGGTGGGATGGGATAAATATGAGATGGGTAAAATATATAACAGATGTTTTTAAACACCACAAACCTCTAGAGACTGTGAGAGCTGGTCAACCTGGCACTTCTTTCCTAATCCAGCTCGCATTGTGTGCAGTAAAACTCTGCGTTTGTAGATCATTGAGTCTCTACCAGGGTCTGCACACTCCACATCAGCCTTGAGCGCACTCACCAGAGACAGAGGAAACACAACAGGATCTACAAACACAAACACCCTGATGAGAGAAAGATGGAGAGAGTTGCACACAGTGATGAGTGGTGAGTTATGCATTTATGAATAAAACAATGAACTGTGGATTGGGCACAGACATGTAAAGTTCTTTCTTGTAAAAAGGCATAGTAATAAGAAAAATCGTAAATGAGTCACTATGGTTTGACTTACTGAGCAATGTGGGCAGAATTTAAATATGTAGGTGAAATTAGTTATTAAGAATAGTATATCGCTAACAAAAATAATAAAAATAAAGAAGAGAAATAATATCTGATTCAGAAACAAGCAACCGTTTGTTCAAAAATTAAAGCAAGGTGGAGAGGCTGCAAAACAGAACCATTCGAAAAGTGCGGGGTCGATAAGATTTTTGTATGTTTTTAAGTCTCTTATGCTCACCAAGGCTGCATTTATTTGATAAAAAATTAACAGTAGAAATAGTAATACTGTGAATTTATTCCTGTGATGGCAAAGCTGAATTTTCAGCATCATTACTCAGGTCTCCAGTCTTCACTGTCGCATGATCTTCAGAAATTATTCTGATATGCTGATTTGCTGCTCAAGAAACATTTCAGATTTTTTTTCAATCAATGTTGAAAACAGTTGTGCTGATTATTATTTTTATGAAAGCTACAATATAAATTATTACAAATAATATAAGCATAAATTCATTCATTTGAAATATTTTTTTTAACAATGTGAAAAAGTCTTTATTGTCACTTTTGATCGATTTAATGCATCCTTATTAAAATAAGCATCGATTTATTAATAATTATTCTTACTGTCTCCAAACCTTTGAACAGTAGTATGTAAAATGATGAGAATCTGAATAACCTGGTATTACACTTACTTCTCATGGAGTGGATAAAGATCATTGCATAGATTGTGTTCGGCACTGACTCTCCTCTGATACAGTATTCCTAAAATAGATTAAAAACAGCACCTGAAAAATGTTTCAATGTTATGAATATGCTAGTATCGAAAACAGAATATATAAAGGGGTCCTATTATGCTCTTTTACAAAGTCTTGATTTTGTTTTGGGGGAGTACTAGAACAGGCTCTCATACGAGGTTGTTCGAAAAACACATTATTTTTCACATATTTTAAGTGAAAGTGACGTGAGATGTGGCCAAGTATGGTGACCCATACTCAGAATTAGTGCTCTGCATTTATCCCATCCAAAGTGAACACACGCACACCGTGAACACACACGCCATTTTTGCTGCGGCGCCCAGGGAGCAGTTGGGTGTTCGGTGCCTTGCTCAAGGGCACCTCAGTCGTGGTATTGAAGGTGGAAGAGAGCGCTGTACATTTACTCCCCCACCTACAATCCCTACCGGTACAAGACTCCTTTGGGTTACGAGTCCGACTCTCTAACCATTAGGCCACGACTTCCCATTATTACAACACCTCCGACATAGTGATAACACTCGTTGCCTTCTCTAGTGCAGCTCAACCAGGTCTCGTCCCATTCGTCGATATTTGTGATATCACAAATCCCGGAAAGTATGCGTTGTAGTCCAAACGAGTCGTTCGTTGTAGTTTTTGAAAAGTGATTTCTGTTAAATAAAATATCTCCTTTTGAAGTGGACTTTGAGCTTTGTAACTTTGCAGATCTTTTTTATGCTCAAACAGCAACATTACAGACTAACTAAAGTTGAAAAAGTGAAAAAGCATAATAGGACCCCTTTAAGTCGTATCTGTGGTACATCTTCGCAATGTCTTAAATTTGATCTAGATAAACTGTATCCAAACATGCTGTCTCCTCGCATGAATGGTGGTTAGTAAGAAATACTCATGTAAACAAAATCAGGTTAAATGAGTGCATCTTACTGAAAATGAAACTCCAAAAATCCAGTTTAACAATTTTCTTGATACATGGAAAGCGTCCCAGTTTAATTCTGGTTTAACCCCAGATTTACACCAAAAATGCTTTTATTGCTTTAATCTAACTGTATATATTACCTGGTGCATTTTGTTCCATTTTCATCTGTCTTGCATAGTTGAGAGCGATTGCACAGTAGGGTTCAGGTAACGTAACTAAACTTTTCAGGCAAAAATACATCCTTCGATATAGATCTTCTGGAATAAATACAGACTGAAATAAAGCAGAAAACCCGATGAGTAACACGCATCACACACAGCTGAAAAACAACCCAATCATGTTGATTTCCAGTTAAGACACAAGGAACTGTTCCTACAATAACACATCTGCCGGGAACTTGCTTACAGACGCATTCTGTATCACTGACTGGAAACAAAAACAAAACAAACAAAGCATTCGCAGACGCTGTGGAAAAAACAAAGCTAGAAATCTGACCTGTAGGACCGTGTAGACAAGTGTGTGAAGTAAAGGAATAATGCGAATCTTGGAATTGATTCTCTCCGCCTGGAATAAATCAAATCAAGGACAAAACAGCTTATTATTCACTGTAAAAATCTTTGGATGTTCTGCACAGATCTTTGATGTCTATAACTTGAAAGAATGACTGAGGAACAAACCTTTTCAAGCTCTTTTATGAGAACCCTCAAAAGAGGGACACTGATAGATGGATTTTTGTCCACCCTGTTATGCAGAGTCCATCTCAACATGCCTACACACACACACACACACACACACACACACACACACAAAGATGTTTTCTTAAATATATGTAACAATACAACATATAATCTTGAATTGTGTAGGCTACTTTTTGGTGCTTTTTCAGAGCTTGGCAGATGTGATTATGATGAACTATCATATCGAGCTCCAAGCATTCTTAAATGCTTAACATACAGGTTTGGAGCATTTTTGGTTGAACTGTTCCATTAATCACTTCATATACAAGGGAATAGCATATTTTCTTTCACCTCTATCCAGATATCAAACACATGATATCTCCAGGCTATATGACACATTTTAGAGATATAAAATGCATAGATTTGTATGACCTTTTAGTTTAGATTTTCATAGTAAAGCAGATACCTTTATTGCAGGCTGATCCAGCCTGAGGTTTACAGTCCAGTTCTCTGAGGATGGAATGGACATTGTGGTAGAGACTAGACTCCACGACTGAGGACACATCACAGACTGCAAAACAGTTCACACAGCTCCTTTAATTCTCATGTAACATGAACAATTCAGTTTGAAAACTTCAGTCCTAAATTTGCAGATTTAAGCTTTTAAGAAAAAGTATTAATATATACACTACTGTTCAAAGTTTTGGGTCAGATTTTTTAAGTCTCTTATCCCTATAGAGAAAAAAATATACTAAAATGTATTTGTAATATATTTATTTTGTGCTAAGTATTCTACAAAAACATTTACATTTTAATGTGCTTAATAAAAATACCCTGTAATTGTACTTTTGGTATACTAAACTGGTATACTTAAGTATACCAGTTTAGTATACCAAAAAATGCACTTTGATTGTGTACTTCCACACAATGAAAGTGCATTAAGCATAAATGAGTTTTAAGTTAAAACTCATTTATGCTTAATGCACTTTAATTGTGTGGAAGTAGTGCTGAAGTCCAACTAAAGATATACTGAAGTATATTTGATTGTGCTAAAGTGGAACTATTGCAAGAATACTTCAGGTACATTTTAAATATCTTGCATTTAAAGACTGATATTATTCAGAGATCATACAATCCTTATTAATAGTGATATTAAAACACATTTTAGGCATAATATTAAGAAATGTGCATTGTGCAATAAAGAAATACTCCAAGTAAAGTTTAATTATAATTTTATATCAGTAAGTCTTAAGTGATGTGTCAATAAATATGTTAACGGATTTGAAGTATACTTAAAATGAAATAAATTTTAAATAATAAATAAATTATGGCATGTGTTTTTTTTATTTTTTACTAGGGATGCTCACAAAGGGTTCATTTGCTTACAGACGCATTCTGTATCACTGACTGGAAACAAAAACAAAACAAACAAAGCATTCGCAGACGCTGTGGAAAAAACAAAGCTAGAAATCTGACCTGTAGGACCGTGTAGACAAGTGTGTGAAGTAAAGGAATAATGCGAATCTTGGAATTGATTCTCTCCGCCTGGAATAAATCAAATCAAGGACAAAACAGCTTATTATTCACTGTAAAAATCTTTGGATGTTCTGCACAGATCTTTGATGTCTATAACTTGAAAGAATGACTGAGGAACAAACCTTTTCAAGCTCTTTTATGAGAACCCTCAAAAGAGGGACACTGATAGATGGATTTTTGTCCACCCTGTTATGCAGAGTCCATCTCAACATGCCTACACACACACACACACACACACACACACACACACACAAAGATGTTTTCTTAAATATATGTAACAATACAACATATAATCTTGAATTGTGTAGGCTACTTTTTGGTGCTTTTTCAGAGCTTGGCAGATGTGATTATGATGAACTATCATATCGAGCTCCAAGCATTCTTAAATGCTTAACATACAGGTTTGGAGCATTTTTGGTTGAACTGTTCCATTAATCACTTCATATACAAGGGAATAGCATATTTTCTTTCACCTCTATCCAGATATCAAACACATGATATCTCCAGGCTATATGACACATTTTAGAGATATAAAATGCATAGATTTGTATGACCTTTTAGTTTAGATTTTCATAGTAAAGCAGATACCTTTATTGCAGGCTGATCCAGCCTGAGGTTTACAGTCCAGTTCTCTGAGGATGGAATGGACATTGTGGTAGAGACTAGACTCCACGACTGAGGACACATCACAGACTGCAAAACAGTTCACACAGCTCCTTTAATTCTCATGTAACATGAACAATTCAGTTTGAAAACTTCAGTCCTAAATTTGCAGATTTAAGCTTTTAAGAAAAAGTATTAATATATACACTACTGTTCAAAGTTTTGGGTCAGATTTTTTAAGTCTCTTATCCCTATAGAGAAAAAAATATACTAAAATGTATTTGTAATATATTTATTTTGTGCTAAGTATTCTACAAAAACATTTACATTTTAATGTGCTTAATAAAAATACCCTGTAATTGTACTTTTGGTATACTAAACTGGTATACTTAAGTATACCAGTTTAGTATACCAAAAAATGCACTTTGATTGTGTACTTCCACACAATGAAAGTGCATTAAGCATAAATGAGTTTTAAGTTAAAACTCATTTATGCTTAATGCACTTTAATTGTGTGGAAGTAGTGCTGAAGTCCAACTAAAGATATACTGAAGTATATTTGATTGTGCTAAAGTGGAACTATTGCAAGAATACTTCAGGTACATTTTAAATATCTTGCATTTAAAGACTGATATTATTCAGAGATCATACAATCCTTATTAATAGTGATATTAAAACACATTTTAGGCATAATATTAAGAAATGTGCATTGTGCAATAAAGAAATACTCCAAGTAAAGTTTAATTATAATTTTATATCAGTAAGTCTTAAGTGATGTGTCAATAAATATGTTAACGGATTTGAAGTATACTTAAAATGAAATAAATTTTAAATAATAAATAAATTATGGCATGTGTTTTTTTTATTTTTTACTAGGGATGCTCACAAAGGGTTCATTTATATGATCAAACATATAATAAATACAACATTAATGCAAACTATTATTGCCATTTTAAATAAGCATTTTCTATTTTAATATATTGTAAAGCGTAGGGTAATTATTCCTGTGATTCAAAGCTGAATTTTCAGTCTTCAGTGTCACATGATCCTTCAGAAATCACTCTAAAATGCTGTTTTGCTGCTCAAGAAACATTTCTTATGGTTTTTAATGTTGAAAACAGTTGTGCTGCTTAATACTGTTAATGAAAAACCATGATAAATTATTATTATTTTCATTTTATGATAATAAAAAATATAAATGTATATGAAAAAATCCTACTGACCCTTAACTTTTGAACAGTAATAAACTGTAGTCTACAGTAATATACTATAGTGTACTCCCATAGTGTACACTATTAAATAAATATTATACTATGGTGGGTGAATAAAACTACTAAAATGGAAGAAATCCAGACTATAAAATACAGCTGAAATAAATGTAAAGCTTAGACCATTTTAACATCAACATCAAACCCTCAGAAAGAAAGTTTCCGTGCAATAATAAAACTAAACGTAATGTATGAAACGGAACTCGGTAATCTATAACAGACTAGCAAGTGTCAGGAAAGAGTGTTTTTAGTACATGTTTCTTCCATGGTGGGGTTCACAGCTCAGATAATATCCACATGACATGGATGAGTCAGTTAGAAAGGTCCTTCATGTCTGCAAGCACAAAAAAGAGAGAACACGCTCTTGTGTAAGCACACAGACACATCAGCAATATCACAATGCACGATATACTTTTTCTGCATGTTATGCCCATTTCCTGCATTGAGATTACAGTGTGTCAAAATAGAGAGCACAACACGGATGCAGAAAAGACCCTACAGTTCTCGGCACAGGAAGCAGAATTCAAAGGGGTGAAAACCTCAGGGGTTTTCATGTTGACAGAAATGTTGTTATTTCTCATAAATCATGCGTTAGACATAGTTATATATCTACATTTAACAAATGAATGAGCTTCAAACATATTAAATCAGTAATTCTCAACTGACGATTCACAACCCAAAAACAGGCCGCAGATGGCGGGGCAAAAAAATTATTTTAAATGCAAATAATAAAATGCAATTAATCACATAATCTCGCACAGGATAGCAAAATAAATAAGCAACTCTAAAAAGGAAGAAGAAAATGCTTCCTATATCTTTTGTTGTCATGACAAAGGCTGTACGGTACTTTGCTTTTAATATACTATAGTGTTTGTTCTGTTATTTAAATCACACTTTCGTTGTTTATGCAATTGTTTAATTTAAGAATGGTGCATATTGTTGGGCCTGTGCGGTTTATCGTATACTATTACTAAACTTAATGTGTGATTTTAATTCCCTTTTATTTGTATTGCGCTTTTCACCATGCATATCTTTTCAAAGCAGCTTTACAGAAATATCTACATTACAATTAAGAGTGATCCATATACCCAAAACGTACAGTTCTAAGATTTTACAAATTATGCAGCTAGTTAATGTCACCTATTCATTTATAACTATTCATTTATTTTAAGGTTACTTCCCTATACTAAGCGTTTGGCCATTGCATTGGGTCGCCACTTGATGCTCAACTGAGAACAACTGCACTAAACAACCTTATTTTTATTTCATTTTGACAAAAGCTTCTGCTTTCTTCCCACCCAAAACAGTACATTTTAATAAATTATTCTTTGATTATTATTATACTACAGACAAAAATTACGTGCAAAACAGAAATGCACAGTCAATTCCTACCTTCTATGCATAAAACCGCTGTTACAAGGAACTGTGAAACTGTGGTAATCCCAGTCGGCTTCCCAGCAGAAGGTATTCGAATAATCTTCCTGTCAGATCATCTGTATGAGTGCCTACCTGTGCTAAAAGGAAGAAACAGGCACTTCACTGCCTTGACATTCAAATGCTGTCTTTCTCTCTCATACACAGACAGACTGAAGACTAGACTCGGTTGGTTTCCTGCAATACAAATGTGTAGCTAAGCAGCTATTTTTAGACTCTAATTTTTTTCACCTTTCACCAGCGTGCGGAGTAGAAAGGCCCACCTCGCTCAGAAACTCATGCTTGTCACAAACTGCAGTAAATCACTTCATAGTAAGTATCGTGTGAAATAAAAACCGGACATCACACCCTTATGGAGGCCAAAACTCGAGCTCCACCCATGCTTCATATTACATTTGATATGAAGAAAAGGGAACTGCCAGTGACAGATGTAATGACTGACTATATGATAACATACATGAACGATACAGATCGTTTACAGGGCCAACAACGCACACGACCCCTAATAAAGAGTTTTAGGAAAAATGAATGAATAAATGAATGAATAAAGAAATCTTCAATGCATTCAGACATTCATCAAAAAAGGATGTGGTCATTCTGGTTTCACTTCACTGACCAATTAAATACTTACAGAAACAGAATTAAGGGCAATGACGGGTAAAATAATTACCCACATGGGGATTTCAAACATCTGAACCTAACAGGCTTCAGTCACTTAATATTTAAAAATTTGATCTTTACTTATTAATGACAATAGATAAAACAACCCTAAAAAAAACAAACAAACAACAACAACCAAAAACAGATAAAACCAGCCTAAGCTGGTTGGCTGATTTGGGCTTGTTTCTGGTTTCTAAGCCTGGCCAAGCTGACTTTCAAGCCTGACGAGCTAAGACCAGACAGACCAGCTAAAGAAGTGGTCAAAACCCCTCTAAAACCAGCTATGACCAAACTGGACGACCAGCTAAAACCAGCTTGATGTACATGATGTCTATTTTTAAGGTATGTAAACTTGGTCCAATATTGATCAAAGGCTTTTTTTTAAATATACATTTTAAATACATTTCTGTATTCTAAACTCCTTTTTGAAATCATGTTTAATTCATACTTCACTCCTCTGAACGAGTGCTTCAAAAATGATTGTGAGCAAAGATTTTTTTTACTTTAATATATTATATTTAACATAAATATTGTGAATATATAATATATTATTATATCTTTTACATTTCACATGTTTAAATTAATATAACAGCATCCATTTTGAATGGCTATATTAAAATGGCCAACTAACAAATCTTTTAGATCCATTATGGTGACACAATGTAAAGCACCTTGACTGAGGCAAACAATTTGTAAATAATACATTTGCATCGCCATAATTTTACTAACAGATTAGAATACATTTGTTGGAGGCAGATTTGTATGCCATGAGATTGACTAAAGCACGCTCTGAACGTTCACAGAACACTTTAAATCAGCTTACCTTTGTTTGTCTGATGCAAATCCGCTTCACTTCATTCACACTTTACAGATGACAGAGGAGCGCAGCGCACATGAAGTCCCGCCCACTCGACCTGCGTCACATCGCGTTACTGGAGCACTTCCCATTACAATCAGCAAAGCCTGTGAACGACGTCTTTGAAATCGCTTGATCGAATGATTACATTTTGAGAAGCGATGTATGTTCCGAAAAGTAAGCATGGGAATAAATTAATGCATATTTTTTCTCCTTCTGTTTAGCAGACCAATAAAACCATATTTGCTTTCTAAGATTACAGACTCTGCAACCCTCATACCTCAGTCAGATGCACATAAAATGATTTTTTTTCTTTTTCTTTTTTTGTATGTCTGCATACAGCTCTTGTTGTATATGAGGAAACAGTTTACTTCCTATTCATATACCACAACACTGAGAACACCTCACACGTGGCTTTTATGCCATGACTGTCTTATTCTCATTTCACCCCAAAATGAGAAGATAAGGAGATAAGGAGCTTGACTAATGACAATCTACTGTACCATATTTTTACATGCAAAAAAACAAACAAACCAAAAAAAAAACAAAACACTAAAATGACTAACTACAGACGTAAGCGGAATTATGACATTACCACCAAATAGGTAAAATAACAAGTTCACCTGTGACATTAACCTTTGCTGATGACAAAGAGGACATGAGAAACTTGAACACTGACATGCACATGCATTTCCTGTTTTAGTGGTTCTAAATTGACCTAAGTTCTGTATTTGTGCATTTCACATGTGTGAGTCATCACTGGTCAGTCGTCATAAAAATCCATTGTGCCTACGTGAATCGAATAAAACCCAGCACTGATGGAAAACTCTGAAGTATTCTTGTACCACGCAAGTGGGAAGCAACCCACAACACATCAGTGCTAAAATTGTAAGGCCCAGCTTGGAAGAGCTCTCCCTGATTGCAATGACTCTCCCAACCTCTAGTCAGCACTAACTAGTAACACTCCCCATCATTTTGCTTACACTGGTTCTATGCAATAACACTCCTAGCCACTAGGTGGCCCTAGCTTCTGTTGATAGATAACATCACTACTCATTAGGACTTGAATGCCCCCAGCCGTGTGTCTTTACCCAATTAATGTTGGCCTATTTAAGCATGCCCCATTTGCTCTCCTGTGTTCAGTCTTGAGCCTACTACGCCTGTGTTTCCTCACCACCTAAGCTAGTTTATCGAGCTTTTGGATTTTGTCTTTTGCTCATCTTTTATTTCTTGCATTTTTCTATGGAAGCACGGCTTCCCTTTTGTTGTACGTTTGAACTTGGACTGCTCCAGTAAAACTTTTGTTCAATTATCTAAGTCTCTCTGTTATGGCTCTGCCCTTGGATCCCTCTGTTGACTGTCATCCACTATAGCACAGTGGTAGAGGAGACAGCTCGGTTGCCTAGCGGACCCGAGTTTGAATCCCACCTCAGACACCCATCACAAAAATAGAGTCCGTGTAATGATATGTTGCAGCCACAGTTTGAGGAAACCTCACTCTTTTGAGACAAATTTAGCATTACATGACTTGCTCACCAATGGATCCTCTGCAGTGAATGGGTGCCGTCAGAATGAGAGTCCAAACAGCTGATAAAAACATCACAATAATCCACACCACTCCAGTCCATCAATGAATGTCTTGTAAAGTGAAAAGCTGCAAGTTTGTAAGAAACAAATGCATCATAAGATGTTAATTGATGGACTGGAGTCATGTGTATTATTTATTGATTATTATGATGTTTTTATAAGCTGTTTGGACTCTCATTCTGATGGCACCCATTCACTGAAGAGGATCCATTGGTGAGCAAGTGATGTAATTCCAAATTTCTCCAAATCTGCTCTGATGAAAAAACTAATTCATCTTGGACGGCCTGAGGGTGAGTAAATTCAGCAAATTTTCGTTTTTTGGGTGAACTTTCAAATAAAAATATATTTGTAAACATTTCAGAATAAGCTGAATGATTGAATAAACTGAAATATAAAAAGATACTTAAAAAAAAAAAAAAAGACCAGACCTCAATAATCCACACCACTCCAGTCCATCAATGAATGTCTTGTAAAGTGAAAAGCTGCAAGTTTGTAAGAAACAAATGCATCATAAGATGTTAATTGATGGACTGGAGTCATGTGTATTATTTATTGATTATTATGATGTTTTTATAAGCTGTTTGGACTCTCATTCTGATGGCACCCATTCACTGAAGAGGATCCATTGGTGAGCAAGTGATGTAATTCCAAATTTCTCCAAATCTGCTCTGATGAAAAAACTAATTCATCTTGGACGGCCTGAGGGTGAGTAAATTCAGCAAATTTTCGTTTTTTGGGTGAACTTTCAAATAAAAATATATTTGTAAACATTTCAGAATAAGCTGAATGATTGAATAAACTGAAATATAAAAAGATACTTAAAAAAAAAAAAAAGACCAGACCTCAGAAGTCATACATTTTTAGATATTCCAAGATTTGGTCACCATTAAAGACTTTAATTTACCAAAAGTTACAAACCTGCCTTTTGTCTGAGACCTGTGATAATGACATTATTCCAGTTTGTCCATGACTTCAGCACCAAGGACAGTGGCGAGAAAAGCTGACACGCACGATAAGAATATAACATTAATCTACTGCCAAGAAACAAAAAAACATGTGTGATCTAATTTAGTCATTTTAGAAAATGAATAGGCCCTACTTATGAATTTGTTGCTCTTTTTAAAGCGGCATGACTGTTCTGCTACTGTGGCTTTCACTTAACCTGCACTTCCGCTGATTCAACACACAACAACAGAATACAAACACTAATGATTGTTTCCTGCTTAAGTTTTACTTCTCTTCGTCTTCTATTGAAGCATCACAAATTCCCTTGCAAACACAATTGGCTGCTAAAATTTTTTGTTATTTTTCTAACAAGCTTATTGCTTTAGTAGAATATCAATTTACGCGAGAAAAGCTGACACGCACGATAAGAATATAACATTAATCTACTGCCAAGAAACAAAAAAACGTGTGTGATCTAATTTGGTCATTTTAGAAAATGAATAGGCCCTACTTATGAATTTGTTGCTCTTTTAAAGCGGCATGACTGTTCTGCTACTGTGGCTTTCACTTAACCTGCACTTCCGCTGATTCAACACACAACAACAGAATACAAACACTAATGATGGTTTCCTGCTTAAGTTTTACTTCTCTTCGTCTTCTATTGAAGTATCACAAATTCCCTTGCAAACACAATTGGCTGCAAAATTTTTTTGTTATTTTTCTAACAAGCTTATTGCTTTAGTAGAATATCAATTTACTATGTGTTCATACGGCCTATCATGAAAGTCTGAAATACACTATAGTATTAGCTTGAAACCTAAAACTTTGGAGCAAAGAAATACACACACCTTTGAACATCATTACAAAAAAAAAATAAAAATAGACAAAAAAAAAAAGGTTGTGACATTTCCTGCTTCATAGAATCTTATAAAATAGCCAATCGGGAACTTGCCAAATATTAAATGCCACACTATTGGAAAGTCAGCTATTGGGTAATTTATATGCCTACTCAATTCTCGTGCCTGCACTGATCCAGAACATCTTTCAAATATAAAAGTAAGTTAAGAGAGAGCTCAGTCAGGTCAGTCACTGCTGCTCAGACTATTCTCCTTTCTAACACACGGTGTCGCTGTTTCTTTATTGTGAGGAACGTTGAATCAACAAGTGACACGGTGGGTGGCCAATAGTGGATTTGCGTAATCAGAACTGCGTCTGGATTTTAATGCACATTTATGATGTGCATATGCTATTTATTTACGTTTTCACAGATTAAACGCCACATCCAATGAAAGAGGTTTGGGTTTATAACTCAAAACGCAATGTACAGCTATGCTATAGTGCAAATGCAAACTTGCAATTTGCATGCCAATCTGTGTGTCTGTCTATCCATCCAGACCTTTATTTATTAATTAATTAATTAATTTTTTTGTATTGCTTTATTTTGTTGTACTGTAGGCTTATATTGTCTGCTGTTTTAAAATAATAGTGATTTAGTGATTAGTTATTTTTTTCTGTCCTATACCATATTTTAATTAGTTTAATCTATATATAAAAAAACTATACATTTAGTTTGAATTAAAATGTTAAAATAATGCAAGATCTATAAACACATATAGATCAATATTCGATTTGTAGCCTATTTATAACGAAGTTTTACTTTTCCAGATAGTCAGAAGTTCCCCTATAATTAAGAATGGCTCGCAGTGCAACTATAAATAAACGTACATTAGAATTCCATTGTGCTTCTTGCACACATGGGCAATAAAGTGCTTTACTCATGCAGACGCACAGAGAGAATGGTAAACGACTGAACCCCCTATTGAATTCAGGCAGAGCAGCAGAAAGAGAGAAGGGCTGAGCTGCGACACTCAGTCACAGAGAGGCAGAGGTGTGAATGAGTTAGGCAGAGGAAGAAAGGGAGCCTTGGAAAGTAATAGCAGGTTTTCTGTTTCATATCGATTGAAGGTGGGAAAAGAGATTACAACATATCCGGTAGAGAGAAAAGAAAGGGAGAGTACCCTATAATTTGTTTTTTAGAAGGGTTTGCCATACTTCTCCACCCGAGCAAAGAGGTATAGTGCACTTTGTGGATTTGTCTTAAAAAAAAAGTCGCCTGTAATTACGCACAAATCTTTCACACATAGCATAGCTATTGGAAACTCCAAGCTAAATTATTCTAAATACATGCATTTCGGTCTTTTTTTAAATGCAAAAGTTTCTTTATTTGTTCAGTGCTGTTTCAGGGACACTGAGGACCCCGGGTTGCAATGATAAGGATTTTGGTAGCGTGCGTCTCCACGGTGTCCATCATCGGGATGGTGGCCGGTGCTCGCGGTGGATACGGAATGAGTATGTTTGCGGCTCAATCCTCTCCTCCGGACCCGTGTTACGACGAGAACGGCAACCCCAGACGCTGCATCCCCGACTTTGTGAACTCCGCGTTTGGAAAGGACGTGCGCGTATCCAGCACCTGCGGCGCTCCGGCGTCGCGGTACTGCGTGGTGACCGAGAAGGGCGAGGATAGATCGAGGGACTGCAACATCTGCGACGCCACGGACCCCAAGAAGTCGCATCCCCCTGCGTACCTGACAGACCTCAACAACCCTCACAACCTCACCTGCTGGCAGTCGGAGAACTACATGCAATACCCTCAAAATGTGACTTTGACGCTGTCCTTGGGGAAGAAGTTCGAGGTGACTTACGTGAGCCTCCAGTTCTGCTCTCCTCGCCCTGAATCTATGGCCATCTTCAAATCCATGGATTACGGAAAAACCTGGGTGCCCTTTCAATTCTACTCAACCCAGTGCAAGAAAATGTTCAACAAACCGAGCAAAGCTGCGATCACCAAGCAGAACGAGCAGGAAGCGATCTGCACGGACTCGCACACGGACATGCAGCCGTTAACGGGCGGCCTCATCGCGTTCAGCACGCTGGACGGCAGACCCTCCGCGCACGACTTTGACAACTCTCCCGTCCTGCAGGACTGGGTCACGGCCACCGATATCAAAGTGACCTTCAACCGGCTGCACACGTTCGGGGACGAGAACGAGGATGACTCGGAGCTCGCCAGGGACTCGTATTTTTACGCCGTGTCTGACCTGCAGGTCGGCGGTCGGTGCAAGTGTAATGGGCATGCGTCAAAGTGCGTAAAGGACCGCGATGGGAACCTAGTGTGCGAGTGCAAGCACAACACGGCTGGACCGGAGTGTGACAGGTGTAAGCCGTTCCACTACGACCGGCCGTGGCAACGCGCGACGGCCAGAGAGGCCAACGAATGTGTCGGTGAGTCCTTTCTGATGCGCTTTACCTCTTAACAAGTGCAGCCGGAGGCAAACATTTCATAATAGGTTTCATTAATGAGTCATAAATGGTATTATGATTTGGATGATATGGAAATTTGTGAATCAAAGTCTCCTGCTTTAATTAGGATCTGTGGTTATTACCTATATAATGCAGTGACGATTGTTAATGCAAATGAAGTGTTCCCCAGTCTAAAAGTTTGAGGCTACATTTAATAGGCTATACATTGAATGAGTCGGTGAGTCATTTCTGATGTACTTTACCTCAACAAGTACTGATGATTGTTTGTAGGCAAACATTTCACAATAGGTTTCACAAATTGTGAAATATGAAAATGTATGTATGAAAGCCTCCTGCTTTAACTAGGATCTGTGGTTATTACATATATAATGCAATGGAGACTGTTAGTGCAAATGAAGTGTTTTCCCAGTCCAAAAGTCAGAGGCTACATTAAATATGCATTGCAACTTTGAAATAGTTTGTATTACTCTGAAAGCAATTTTCACTCAAATTGGTATAGGCAGATTATGATGAAAGAAACGTGTATTAGATTAGAAAAATGCTGAATATGTTGATATTTCACGAGTGGTTTCAGATTTTTGGACCTCACAAGATGCAGAAATCTCTAAAATGATTAAAAGATTGGGTGATAAGGTAAAAAAAAGAGATCTGCATAATGTAATTAATAAAAGTATGAAGGGAACACCATACTTTTATTGCAGATTGCGTAGCTCTCAGCCTTTAGTTTCATTTTCTATTTTTTCTTGATTAATTGATCAACTTTACTTCCAAAAGTAAAACAACAGTTAATGCAAATGAACAGACTGAATCAAAATTAGTTTTCTTTTTTAATTTCAGGAGCTTGGGATGATTGTTTTTTTTTTCATATTTCAGCATTTTCCTAGCAGAAGCTTTTGAACATATGGATCTAATGAAGATGAACAGTGCACACAGGCTTATTCAAATAGGCTGTTAAAATACCATCAAAATCCTCCAAACAAACTGCATTCATTGTAATTTAAAATATGTAAATGAATTAGATAGGATTTACTTTATTGCAACTTTTTTGTGTGAGAAGAATAGGCCTTTTATTCACATATTTAATTTGAGGAATACTTCAGAAAATGTATTTTACCCACATGAACGCCTAACAGTGCGTCCATGTTTCCGCATAAATCCTATTATATAATCCCACATAATTTTTACTCCTACAAGTGATTATTAGATTAGATTTGAGACATTTGATCATAGATTAAAACAAATTGTAATCTCATTAAAAAAAGTTTTTTTTTTTTTTTACAACAAATTTAGCTTGAAATAACTCACATGTTATACAGGCTGCCTTATAGTGCTCATTGTTGTTCATCTTAATGGGTGGGTGGGTGTAACTGAGTTTGGAAGTGCCTTTTAACATCCATTCTGTGGAAGGAAGCATTCTGGAGGGCGAGATCTGCTGAAAAGGCTTGTCGTGTTATTGCAAGGCAGGTGTCATTATCAGATTGAAGGAAAGATTACATCAGTCTTGTTGTTTGTTTTGGCGAGTTGAAAGTAAACTGCTGGTTTCCAGATGAAAAATCGGTTTCCCATTAAGGAAGAAAATAGTATCTGTCTCATTGTGAAAGAACCAATTCCTTTCATTTTTGCAATTTTGTCATAATAAGGGCTCCTTCAGGTGTTTCATCAAATTCATAAGTTGCTCTTTTTATGGCCTGTCACATTTACTGCCATAAAAAGATTTTCTCTGTTCTATTCATGCCATGTTAAACATGACTCCTTAACAAAAGCATCAAGCTGTCAGCAAATGCACTATTTGATGAGGTTGTTGTCACTTGATGAAGTCAAAAACTAAATGAAAAAGTGTGAACAGATATCAAACGCTCCTGACAGATGGCCGTCATGCACATGCAAACATTGTTGTGCACTAGATGAATGTGTGTCAGTGGGCCTGTGGTTATAAATAAAAGTTAATTCCCATGAATGGAGAATGAGGGCACCATCATGATATGAGAGATGACTGACAGAAGCTGTTTTCTCACTGTGCGCTTTTGCACGCGACAGTGCAGAGGTGAACAGGAAGGCTCGATGATCAAGCTGTAAATGAGATTGATCACAAACAAAAGTCTGGTCAAAAGTTTTGTCTCAAACTTTTTTTTAAAGAGATTGTTGCATCTGGTACAAATTTGCTTGCTTTGATCAAGTGCCTCATTATTAAGAGTAAGTCTTTCTGTCCGGATTCTTTCCATTCTACTCTGTGGAATGAGGAGGTGGGCAAGGCAGGTATTTGTGGCAAATTAGGTGTAGCATTCACATGACAATAGGAATGTTATCTAGATAGATACTTCCGGATTTTATGTATGCACTGTACAATTTTTGCCAAACTTGCAAAAACATACAGGGCAAAAAGCCAGCAGACTGAGAAAACATTGTTAAAATAGATCATGTAGTTATACTGTTATTTTTTTTATTATTTATACCACATTTGTGCATTATGATGATAAAAATCTTTAAGATAATGGTCTCACCTTACAGATGCATTCAGTTCATTTGCAAACACTAAAACCCCGCCTGCTATTTGAAAATGCATTCAATATCACCATATTACTTTAAAAATACAGAGTATAATATAATATAATATAATATATTTTTTTAAGTCATATGTGCAGAGGTTAAAATTACAATGTCACTTTTATTGGTAATAAATACTATAAATTATTTGATAGAAAAATACTTATCACCTAAAGTTTAAAATGTTAAAAAAATTGGATTTTACAATTAAAAAGCATCATGTCATGTGTAATCAGACAATTTTAAATGCAGCTTCTGAAAAATTGTATGCATTTGTGAAAATAAATGTGCATATTTGTTTAAAAAAGCTCTAAAATGCCTTGAAATAAATCATTTATTTGCTTGTGTAAATTTGGTCAGTCCAATCATAATCATTTGTTTCAAATAGAAAGTTCTGCTTCATGAAATAGCTAAAAGGTAAAGTATTTTATTTTAGGGGGTTTTATCTTGTCTAGTAATCCAGAATTGACACTGATGACACAGTTTATTACAGATGTTTTGATGCATTTTGAATTCATCAACTGTTTAAGACATAGCGATCTCACACTATATAGTAGTTTTCAGAGTTTTTTCAGAGCTACTGATGGCTTGGTAGTGCACGAGAACTTTGTATCTTTGTAAGATATGAGTAGCAATATAACATTTGTACAGTAAAATGCACTTATGTGTATATTTACCTGTCACATATTCCACATTTGCATTGTGGAGGATGAAGATAAAACTCTTTAGATACAACTTAAGAGACCTCAGCTTTCAAAGTTAAAATAGTTACACGAAATAGTTAGAAGTACAGGAGTTTATTTTGAGCGACATTAGCTTGTCCAGTAAGCCAGAATTGACACTAACACCTCCTCAAAAATCAGGTGCATGATGCCACTGTTTATGACGAATTTAACCTTTCATAAACTATTCAAGCATAGAGATCTATCAGAGCTACTGATGGCTTGGTATGTAAATGCTGTATCTTTGTAAGATATGAGAAGCGATATAACAAAATCTGATCATCAGACTCAGGATCTCTCACAGTTACATAGATATGACACAGACACAATACAAAAATCATTTTTGTGGGGTTAAAAGAGCTAAATGTGTAATTTGTATTGCTCTTTGGTATTGTACTGAATTTAATATATCTCATAATGCACCTATCTATTTTACAGCTACTGCAGTATTTAAACTTTAGATTGAAAAAGGCAATGGTATGGATGCCTGTTTCCACCACATAATGAAAAAATTACAGGACGAATTACTTTCTGGACTTTGTTTCTCAGAATTGCGAGATATACACTCAAAATTCTGACTTTTTTCTTGCAATTTTGAGTTTATGTCTCACAATTTGGACTTTTCCCCTCAGGATTCTGAGCTTACGTCTTGCGATTTTATTTTTTGTTTTCTTTTTTGGGCATGGAATAAAAAATAAAAGTTAATTACAACATTTTGTCTCACAATTTTGAGTTCATATCTTGCAATTCTGAGGGAAAAATTGTGAGAAAAGTTGCAACCTTTTTTTTTATTCCATAGTGGAAACAGGCTTCCATACAATGGTGATTAAATCAATTCCAAATTAGCTCAATCTTCCATCCAACACAAAGTTCAGTCAGAAACGTACAAATAGACATGAGGCATTCCTGCGCTCCAGATTTATGCGTAGACTTCTATCAGGAATTGCACTAAAATTGAATGAATATAGTTTACAGATTGCTGTTTCTGTTAGCAAAACTTTGTTGTGAACTAAATGTTCACATAAGCAAGTTAACCCATGCGTGGAAGCTAATTAAAGATTAAAGCGATTAAAGATGTCTGATTTCCGGTCCCCGTGCAGCCGATAGTCAACGGCCATTGTCTCATCTGCGTTCGAGGGGAGGGGCTTACCGATAGGTCAATTCCGCCCCCGACTGCAAGCTGCAACTCTCGCCGATCGTTCTGCGCTGCTCCGCATGAAGTTGAACACACTGCCGTTCCCAGTATGAGATTTCGTACCTCTGCATTTATAAGCTTATAATAATAATAATAATAAAAAGATTTTAAGGTTATTCCTAGCATTTGTGGTCCTCGGGGTTGTGGTGTTTTTGGCCTGCTGTGATGCGAGCAGACTAAAAGGAACCGTGAGCAGATTTCTGGGCTACCATGAAGAGCTGCTTGAGGTCTGCGGACCATCTGTGGTTTTCTCAGTGCTGTTGCCGGACCAAAAGTCTGATGAAAGAGTTGTGCAAAAGGTTGATGTCATAAAAGAAGAGGTGATGCCAGAAAACAATGACTGCTAGACATTCATTTCCTCATGTGTGTTTAAAGGTGTTAGTGGAGCCTTCAGGAACAAATTTCATTTAATTTAACTAAGAAATGTTGAACATTTTGAAAAACAATAATAATATAATAATTACATTATTAACTTTTCTTTTTTTCTTTTAACTTTTTTTATCAGTTACTTGATTTTCATTGCTGCAGCGTCACACTGAGTAAAAAGGGGAACAATTCCTCTTGCTTAAACAGTTTAAGTAACATTTTAGCCTTTTTTAAAATGAATTTGTTCATAATTGAAAATATATTTTTAATATATATTAAAATAATAAATGTATTAAAGTTTTTAAAATAAATTACTTCTAGATTTTAAATCAATTTCTTAGTTTCTTGCTGCAGCGTTACATTCAGTAAAAAGGAGAAAAATTCCTCTAGCTCAGTTTTCAGGACAAATGTCATTTTAGCCAAACATTTTTTTTTTAATATTATGGTATTTTATAGACCTTTTAAATTATATTTTATATGTTATTATATTATTTATTATAATAATGACATTATTTATTTATTCATGTTTTTACTTTTTATGTGATTACTTGATTTCTATTAAATATTATTGCAATTATTAAAATCATGAAAAAAATAAAATAGCAATTTATAGTATTTTATATTTTAATTGAATACCTTATTTATAATAATACATCCATTATTTATTTTCCAGTTTTTTTTTTTAAATCAATTACTTAGTTTGCATTACTTTAGCATCACACTGAGTAGAAAGGGGAAAAATACTTCTAGTTCAATTAATGGAGCATGGAACTAACAACCCCAAGGTCATAGGTTTGATTCTCAGGGAATGCATGCAGTGATAGACCAAAAAATCAGTATAAGTCACTTTGGTTAAATGCATCTGCCTAATGCATAAATGCAAATGAGTACTGTGAAATCTGACTGGTCTAAAATCTTGCTATCATAGCATATAATAAAAATAAAAAACTTCAGATTTTCTCGTCACACAGCAGTTTGTGGTTAGACACATTTTTAAGAACCTTGTGTTACCAATGTGCCTCAAGGATATCAAAGTTATTTGTTAAAAACAGGAAATGAAATTGTTTAAATCACACAAAACTACCTCTGTGTGATCCCTGTCCCTAAATGAGAAGAAAATGAAGCCACAAAAACGAAAACAAATGCTAAGAGAGAGAAAAACGAGAGCAGGAGTGAGTTTGAGCTGCTAATCGGAAGCAGGTGGACTGCTGGTCAGTCCTTTAGAGCTGCTTCTGACATCTACTGCATGGAAACTTACACATCTCCTATTGCCCCTGCAGTCAGCTGGCTCAATGATTCACTCAGGGCAGAAAACACACAATCTGTAGTGTATTAAGATCTGCCATTGAGATTAAGAGATCTCAAAAGAAAATGTGAGCCTCCTTCATTATACGTTTTATATCCACAAAGTTAACTGTGCCACATCTCTGCTCAACACAAGTTGTGCACATAAGTTTAACACTTAGAGTTATGTATTTACTCATATCCTTAACCTTAAAGGGATAGTTCAAAATGAAAATTTTTATTATTAAACCTTCATGTTGTTCCAAACCTGAATGAGTTTCTTTCTTCTGTTGAACACAAGAGAAGATATTTTGAAGAATGTAGGCAAACAAACGTTTGCATTTGTCTGTTCAAAAGTTGACGGTAGCCATTGACTTTCATAGTAGTTTTTTCCCCCATACTATGGAAATCAGTGGTTACCATCAACTGTTTGGTTGCCAACATTCTTCAAAATATCTTCTTTTGTGTTTAGAAGAAACTTTTTTTTTAAGAGAATTCCTTGGGAAACACCTTTGATAGACATTTTAAAAACAAAATTAAGACGAAAAAAACAACAGATTTTAAATGGCTTTATAGTATTTATGCACTTACTTGCTATTGACTGTTTATGCTATTTTCGTCCTCTAGAGAACAAGTCTTTAATATTACATTTCATTTATTTATAGCCATTTTAAAAACATCCACGAAACCACAAGCATTGTTTGCCTAACCAAAACTGTAGGATCGCAGGCTTGTGATTTTGTGGTAAAGTAAAGGGGGAAGAAAAAAACAGAACAGAACAAGGCAAAGAAAACACAAAAGGGATGTATTTTGGGATTTCAAAATCCAAACCCCAGTGTATCGCCAGTCCTCTGGGCAAAGAGCTCCATGTTTCAGGGATTTTGTTTTGTTGAGCTCATAATTCAAAACACACATGATTTATGAGCCAAAAGGCTTTGTTTGGCTTTATGGGAGTTCAGAGAAAACACGATATATCCTGCTTTTAGAGGCTGGTTAGGAGAGGTGGTCCGTTTTCTGGTGGAAGGGTCTGCTTGCTTTGGCCTTCTGCTTGTTTCCCTGCTAATATTTATGTTTTTAATCCCCCGTCAGTCGGTGTATATTTGCGACTGGCCTTTTGAGTATTTTTTTAATCTCTTTTTGGATCTCTGCGCTGGTGTTTCATCCCAGGGGTTGAAATTCTTGCCGAAGCTTTCCGGCAGGTTTCAGGTCCTGTGATGAAGTCACTTTTGAAATACACTTGTCTTGGGAAAATAAAGGCTCATCTGTGAAATGCTGAAACTGAATAAAATGGTTCTGTGGCAGTATTGAACAGTAACAAATTATATTTACTATGATACTGAATAAATGACTGAAGGAATCTCCTTCACAACCAGAGAATATTCTATATATTTATACGTATATTGCTATTTGCACTTCTGGTTAGATGCTTCTGTATCTGGTAACACTTTATTACGATAGTCCACTTTAGACATTCTATTAACAGTAAGTAACTTTGCAACTACATGTCAACTAGCAGTTAGTAGAGTATTAGTAGACTGTCTGCTTAATATCTTCTAACACTTTCTTTGTCAACTTATTCTACTAACCCTAAACCTACCCTAACAGTCTACTCTGAGAGTTAGTAGACATGTAGTTGCAAATGAATGAGCATTAGTTGACATGTAGTTGACATGTAGTTACAAAGTTACTTATAGTTAGTAGAATGTCTAAAGTGGACTATCGAAATAAAGTGTAACCCTGTATCTTTGTATTGTACTTTGCACAACAAAGTTGAATATAATCTAATCTACTGTACAGGCCAGGCCAATAAATCAGCCAATATTTGACCTATTTGGGATTTTGAGAGGCCAATAATCATAGACTAATTAACAACAAAATAAAATAAAATAAAATAAAATGTATATCACCAAAACAAAACGAATGTCAACAGCCATTCTAAAAATTATTACAATTTAAAATCAAAATTAATTTTTTTGGTAAATTTAATAATATTATATTAAATAAGTATTTTTAATTTCAGCAATCAGTCTCTTTTACAATTAAATTGAATTATTTATTTTGAGTAATATGTCATCAGCCATCCTCCACTCTACACTCTTGGGTTACATTTACTCGACAGTGATGTTTTGCGTACAGACTACAATGTTGTCAAAACGATACCCATCAAATGGAACCGCAAAAACAACTAAAGCCACTGTATTATGCATGCCAGGCCAGTAGGTGGCAATGTCACTTTGTAAAGAAACACTATGCACCTGCGCACATAACTATAGACTGAACATGTTCATACATGATTATCCAAGAGTGACGCGCTGCCAAGATGGCAACGCCCACTCCGCCCACTTTGAGCTTCAACAACACTGACGTCACGGACACTACGTCCATGTTTTCAGTCTATGGTGCATTCATGTGTTTTGGGGGAGGCGTGGCTATGCAGAGTGATTATGCAGAGAAGGTGGGTATTTTTGTTTTCAAAGCTAGCTTGCTATCACTAGCCTTTCTGAAATCGCCTACCCTACCTAAAAATAAAGTTTTTTTGTTGGAATTGGTGGTTTCATGAAGAACCTTTCCATTCCAAAAAGGTTCTTCAGATTATTCAAATGCTCTTCACACTAAAAAAAAAGAAGTTTTTTTGAGGAATGAAGTGGACTATCGAAATAAAGTGTAACCCTGTATCTTTGTATTGTACTTTGCACAACAAAGTTGAATATAATCTAATCTACTGTACAGGCCAGGCCAATAAATCAGCCAATATTTGACCTATTTGGGATTTTGAGAGGCCAATAATCATAGACTAATTAACAACAAAATAAAATAAAATAAAATAAAATGTATATCACCAAAACAAAACGAATGTCAACAGCCATTCTAAAAATTATTACAATTTAAAATCAAAATTAAATTTTTTTGTAAATTTAATAATATTATATTAAATAAGTATTTTTAATTTCAGCAATGAGTCTCTTTTACAATTAAATTGAATTATTTATTTTGAGTAATATGTCATCAGCCATCCTCCACTCTTGGGTTACATTTACTCGACAGTGATGTTTTGCGTACAGACGACAATGTTGTCAAAACGATACCCATCAAATGGAACCGCAAAAACAACTAAAGCCACTGTATTATGCATGCCAGGCCAGTAGGTGGCAATGTCACTTTGTAAAGAAACACTATGCACCTGCGCACATACCTATAGACTGAACATGTTCATACATGATTATCCAAGAGTGACGCGCTGCCAAGATGGCAACGCCCACTCCGCCCACTTTGAGCTTCAACAACACTGACGTGACGGACACTACGTCCATGTTTTCAGTCTATGGTGCATTCATGTGTTTTGGGGGAGGCGTGGCTATGCAGAGTGATTATGCAGAGAAGGTGGGTATTTTTGTTTTCAAAGCTAGCTTGCTATCACTAGCCTTTCTGAAATCGCCTACCCTACCTAAAAATAAAGGTTTTTTTGTTGGAATTGGTGGTTTCATGAAGAACCTTTCCATTCCAAAAAGGTTCTTCAGATTATTCAAATGCTCTTCACACTAAAAAAAAAGAAGTTTTTTTGAGGAATGGCATCATTGCAAAAACAACCTTTTAAACCTTTATTTTTAAGAGTGTAGATAACAATACAAGCCATTAAAAACCCATTACATTACCTACAACATTACAGCTCATAACTAAAAACCATTATATTTAGATGATTCTCTGAGGCATTCAAAGAATACCATGGTATTACTATGTCACGTGTACAAGAAATTCCTTAAAAGCATCATTTAAGTATTTAAACACACCGTATGTGTAAGTATTGTTTAAAAAACTGATGACCGTGCTAACATTCTTTTAGTGGGCAACCACAACAGCAGCTCAGAAGTGTATTTTGGGGTTTAAGGGTTGTGTGTAGTTGTGTATGTGTGAGACGAGTCAATATCTGCTTGTGTGGTGTGACATTTATGTTTCTGTTGGTTTTGCTGTGCTGGTTTGAATCTTTTTGGCCTGCGTTTGTGATAGCACTCTGGCTAACACAGGACCACCCTGAGCTAGAGAGAGAAAATGTGGAATAATTAATGATAGAGTCTCTCTCTCTCTCACACACACACACACACACACACACTTCTTTTGGATTATACACACTGGCACAGACAAACAGAACTTGTGTTTCTTGATTCAGTAACTCTTTTTTATGCCGCCACATGTTCAAGCCAGGGCTAGAAATCAGATTCCTTTACTATTACCCACTTTTATTTTGTATTATTCCAGCCGATTACCCAAGATTCCTTTCAGATCTGCTGCTGCTGCTGGGACAATCTGTAGTTGAACTACTTTAAATGATGAGTAGCTTGTAATGTAGCTTGGCTAACAGTTTCAAACTAGCCTCTTCAACATTGCTGTTACAGTCACATCAAAGGCCACATTTGCAGTGAACGCAGAAATGAACGGAGTCCAATCATGACTACATCTGCACAATGGCTGCCAATGGGGAGGAAATGA
This sequence comes from Sinocyclocheilus grahami, assembly GCF_001515645.1. Taxonomy (NCBI): domain Eukaryota; kingdom Metazoa; phylum Chordata; class Actinopteri; order Cypriniformes; family Cyprinidae; genus Sinocyclocheilus; species Sinocyclocheilus grahami. The sequence continues at coordinate 98,649 of NW_015505231.1, forward strand.
TGGATGAAGGTCTTCTGTCATTGGCTGTTGAGAGATGATTCAGACAGAGTCGTGATCTCCAGCTGGGTGGCCCACATGCTGTCAGAAAGCAGAGGCATTTTCAAGCCATAACTATTCTACATATTATACCATCCAGAAGATCAGATTTCTGTCTGTAAAACCAGTTAGGGATCATTGCCTTGTATTTGCGGCTTAGTTTTTGTGCAACTGTCTTTCTCATCAATAACGTCAAAATGAAGCATTTGCAAAGCATTTAAATTCTGCATGTTATATACTATATAAATATTCTGAAGAGATTTAGGCTTTTATTTTTACTGCTTTATGCTGGGTAGCCCCACCCACACTGAAATCTCATTGGTTAAAGGGATAGTTCACCCAAAAATGTAAATTAAGTCATTTACTCACCTTTGTGTTGTTCTTAATGCCGTATGCCCTTCTTTCTTTTTCGGACCACAGCAGGAGATTTTTTTTTTTAAATGTCCCATGTGTGCTTATCCATATAATGGCAGTGTATGGCGATCAACAGCAAGTTTTTTTAAAAAGGCAGCGATAGATGCTATTTACACTAAGTGAGTGTAATTTATAATTTTTATTTAAATTATTAAATGGGTGCCTGCACCTAACCGATAAACACTCGTGAGGCACTTTATTTTCCACTTTTCAATTATTTCCTTTATTTTATAAAAAAAAGTTATATTTTTATAACTTTTTTATAAAAAAAGTTGGGGGGAAGTTGTGGCCTAATGGTTAGAGAGTCGGACTCGTAACCTAAAGGTTGCGGGTTCGAGTCTCGTACCGGCAGGGATTGTAGGTGGGGGGAGTGAATAACCAGCGCTCTCTCCTACCTTCAATACTACGACTGAGGTGCCCTTGAGCAAAGCGCCGAACCCCCAACTGCTCCCCGGGCGCCGCAGCATAAATGGTTGCCCACTGCTCCCGGTGTGTGTTCACGGTTTGTGTGTGTTCACTGGTGTGTGCACTTAGGATGGGTTAAATGCAGAGCACTAATTCCTAGTATGGGTCACCATACTTGGCCACATGTCACTTCACTTCACTTACTTCATTTCACTTTATTGAAAATAAATGCCTTTCCGATCTGATATGTGATGTGAAAAGGGAGAAGAACGAGTTCGGCATAAGGCGGATTCTAACTCAGGTTGATCGCATCAAAAAATCACTGCTACACCTTTTACCACCTACACCACTGGAGCTGCTGATTAGCAGGCATCTTTTGTAATGTTGTCTATCCCAACCACATATTGGTGGGCGGAGTTAGTGTAATTAGCCTCAGCCAACAAGTGCACTTAAAAAGGACGCAAAAGTATCACAGAGTGGTCCCATGCGACACGTCCCATATATTCCAAGTGTTCTGTGGGTATATGATAAACAAACTGAAATGTAACATATTTAGTTGGGTTTTAGTTAGTTAAGTGATGCTATAAAATGGGAGTGTGACGTCATGATTGACAGCTGAGACTGATAGCTTTTCTGAGTGAACTGAGGTGCAAATTGACTTTTTCTTGATCTTCAGGAAGAGACTGGAGTTGTATTTACCTTATTTTAACACAAGCCTCTTATACGGCAATCAGCAGACAAAAATTGGAGCAGTCAGGCTAATTTAAAAAGGGTCAGGGGCGTGTGTTTGAGATCGACCCTGTGGGCGTGTGGGCGGGACGTGGCTCCACTCTGCGGCGCAGACTTGGGTCCCAAATCAATGCAATATGGCCGCGCCCTATTGGTACAATGGCGGCTTCAATTTTCTTCAAAGGAAGTGAGTGAAGGTACGCGTCCATCTTTTTTACAGTCTATGGGTACAACAATGAGCAGGATGTTATTGTTTACATGGTCATCAAGGATACGCAGAGCGAATGTGGGCAGCCATGCTATCGTTTTTTTACACTGAAACGCAAACGCAGTTTTCAAACGTCTCCGTTTTCGAGGGTCGAAAATGCCAAAAGTAGCATAAACGACAGGCGTAACCACAGCAAATGTGATGTGTTCTAAAACGAAAACGCACTAGTGTAAACGTAGCCTAAATATCTCTGGACCGGAACTCTGGTTGTCATGACAGTCAGAATGACAGTTCACAGATGAACATGATAAGATCTTGTTGTGATGAGCACAACTGATACATTTACCTCAGAAAAGAATCACATGGATTGCGTTTCATGTTGCGTTTTTTCATCTTGATTTTTCACAACTTGTGGCTTTTCCTGGGTGAGTCAGAGTGAACTGCTGTGCTAATAGAGTCTCAGGAGCACGCAGTCATGCACAGAAACCATCTTATTGTCATATTCTCATATTATCACAAATCAACACAGCTTTTATGAATTTTGAAGCCTAAATACAATCAACAGAATAGTAAAAAGCTAAACATTGGCTACAAACAAATTGCACCATGGTCATATGACTTCAACGGCACTACCATTAACCCTTTAACGCGTACTAGCAAAACAATACATTTATAGTTTGTAAAATACACACCGATGTCTATGGAAGTGGCAATAATAATCCACTCAATTATAATTTGACGACATGTTTTATTGATATCATATACACATATGCAGGTAACTTTAAAGTTTAGTCTACTCTTCTCCCAGTTCACCGGAAACTTACTTTAATGTCTTTCGGGAGGAGAGGATGAATTTACGTGTTGTAAATCCCACAGCTTGGATTCAGTGCGAACTAACATGGCGGCGCCCATCCCCCGCTATAGATCAACTAACATGGTCATTATAAAGGTGTTTCACATTACCAAATACATTTACTTACATGTATTTGAGAATAGGAATATCAGATATTTCATAATATGGTGAACACGTCAGTGCATATTTTGAATAAAAAAGGAAAACCGAAATAAAAGCGATGCATGTATCATACTATTGTGGCTGCAGTGTGTCATGTGAAAAACATGACGCGTCTCCACGGAAACATTAAAACGATACGTTCTAAAATAACGGTTGCCTAAAAAAACTCATGTTGGGGGCTCAGATAGTATATTTTAAACTCACGTGTGAAAAGGTTAAAAGTCTCGGTTACGTATGTAACCCTCGTTCCCTGAAGAAGGGAACAGAGACGTCACGTCGTGATCGACGAATTGGGTAGTTGAGAATGCAAATGCCCTGCTCTCTCAGGGGAACAAGGGCTGCCTTCCCAACTTTCGTGAAGACACGGGACGACAGGGACAGCCCGGAGGACAGGACCTTGTACTGATATGCTCGTCCTTCGAACGCGAACCGCAGCATTGGTCTGTGGTGTAGAAGGATCGACACATGAAAGTACGCGTCCTTCAGGTCGATCGCTGCAAACCAATCTCTTCAAGACATGCAGGTCCAAGATCGGTCATAACCCACCGCCTTTCTTGGGTACAACGAAGTAGGGGCTGTAAAATCCCGTCTTCATATCGGCTGGAGGGACCGGCTCTAATGCATCCTTCGCCAGTAGGACTGCGATCTCCGCATGGAAGACAGGAGCATCGGCCGCCTTCACTGATGTGAAGCGGATGCTGCTGAACTTGTGGGGACGCCGGACGAACTCAATCGCAAAGCCGAGTCTGATGGTCCGCAGGAGCCAGCGAGACGGTTCTGGTAGCTAGGCACCCAGACACCGTACAAGCTGGACCAGCAGGACCACCGACGTACCCGTGGTGGGGCAGCGAGGTGGAACGCAGGGACCCGGTCCGTGGGCGGACCGAAGAGGGGTCTGAGTGTGCGGTGCACCGCTTACCTGGTTTCATGGTTTGACAGAGGGTGTGTGAGTAGGGCCTTTTGGTGACGCTCTCAACCCGCCCGCTGCTGCCTGCTGGCGAGAGAGGAGGATGAGTGTGGTCCGGTGTTGGTCCGTCCGTGACTCTCCATTCCCTCTTGGGACCCAGAGACAGAGAAAACTGCACTCTTGTCGAGATTTTTGGAAACCAGATTCTCAACCCAGCCCTCCTCAGGGGGAGGGAGAGGTGCATTCACCATCCCCCAAAGAGCAGTTCCCTCTCTCGCTGGGTCGCCCGTCCCAGGCCTCTGGCTCTTCC
>NW_015505231.1:103501-128501 GCF_001515645.1 Sinocyclocheilus grahami
ACATGAAAGTACGCGTCCTTCAGGTCGATCGCTGCAAACCAATCTCTTCAAGACATGCAGGTCCAAGATCGGTCATAACCCACCGCCTTTCTTGGGTACAACGAAGTAGGGGCTGTAAAATCCCGTCTTCATATCGGCTGGAGGGACCGGCTCTAATGCATCCTTCGCCAGTAGGACTGCGATCTCCGCATGGAAGACAGGAGCATCGGCCGCCTTCACTGATGTGAAGCGGATGCTGCTGAACTTGTGGGGACGCCGGACGAACTCAATCGCAAAGCCGAGTCTGATGGTCCGCAGGAGCCAGCGAGACGGTTCGGGTAGCTAGGCACCCAGACACCGTACAAGCTGGACCAGCAGGACCACCGACGTACCCGTGGTGGGGCAGCGAGGTGGAACGCAGGGACCCGGTCCGTGGGCGGACCGAAGAGGGGTCTGAGTGTGCGGTGCACCGCTTACCTGGTTTCATGGTTTGACAGAGGGTGTGTGAGTAGGGCCTTTTGGTGACGCTCTCAAACCGCCCGCTGCTGCCTGCTGGCGAGAGAGGAGGATGAGTGTGGTCCGGTGTTGGTCCGTCCGTGACTCTCCATTCCCTCTTGGGACCCAGAGACAGAGAAAACTGCACTCTTGTCGAGATTTTTGGAAACCAGATTCTCAACCCAGCCCTCCTCAGGGGGAGGGAGAGGTGCATTCACCATCCCCCAAAGAGCAGTTCCCTCTCTCGCTGGGTCGCCCGTCCCAGGCCTCTGGCTCTTCCACTCACCGCCAGGTTTGACGGGGGCCTGGACGGGCGGGGCAGCCTGCCTACGGCCAGCTCCATGGCACCGCTTGCTCGAGGCTGCTGTGGATGCGGCGCGGGAGCATGGGTGGACGCAGGGAGCATTCTTTGGTGACGAGCAGGCTGGGGCGCTGTGGCTGGCGGACGGATGGAGGCAGCAGCAGGACATGTCAGATCGCCTCAGTCGAGAACTGCTGGGCCATGTTCTCGACTGTGTCGACGAAGAGGCCGGTCTGGGACACAGGGACCTTGAGGAGCCAAACTTGTCGGCGTCCCTCATGTCAACCAGACAGAGGTGACACTCCAGAGAACTCGCAGTGACCTTTGTTGCTTGGAGAGCGAGGTCAGTTGCGGTTCGGAGCTCTTTCAGAATTTCCGGATCGTGACCACCCTCGTGCAGGTCCCTCAGGGCTTTAGCCTGAAGAACCTGCAGTAATGCCGTAGCGTGTAAGGTGGAGGCAGCTTCTCCACAGGCGACATAAGCATCGCTGGACAGACCAGACAAGTACCTACAGACCCGGAAGGGGAGACACGGTTTGCCCTGCCGGGTGGAGGTGGTATTAGGACACAACTGCATCGCAACCGACTGCTCCACCGGGGGGACCCCCGTATACCCCCTAGCTGCACCACCATCGAGAGTGGTGAGGGAGGAAGAGTTAGCAGGTCGGTTTCCGGCAGAAAAAGGGGCCATCTACGACCTGGTAAGCCCCTCATGCACCTCCGGGAAGAATGGCAAAGCCGAGTCTGATGGTCCGCAGGAGCCAGCGAGACGGTTCGGGTAGCTAGGCACCCAGACACCGTACAAGCTGGACCAGCAGGACCACCGACGTACCCGTGGTGGGGCAGCGAGGTGGAACGCAGGGACCCGGTCCGTGGGCGGACCGAAGAGGGGTCTGAGTGTGCGGTGCACCGCTTACCTGGTTTCATGGTTTGACAGAGGGTGTGTGAGTAGGGCCTTTTGGTGACGCTCTCAAACCGCCCGCTGCTGCCTGCTGGCGAGAGAGGAGGATGAGTGTGGTCCGGTGTTGGTCCGTCCGTGACTCTCCATTCCCTCTTGGGACCCAGAGACAGAGAAAACTGCACTCTTGTCGAGATTTTTGGAAACCAGATTCTCAACCCAGCCCTCCTCAGGGGGAGGGAGAGGTGCATTCACCATCCCCCAAAGAGCAGTTCCCTCTCTCGCTGGGTCGCCCGTCCCAGGCCTCTGGCTCTTCCACTCACCGCCAGGTTTGACGGGGGCCTGGACGGGCGGGGCAGCCTGCCTACGGCCAGCTCCATGGCACCGCTTGCTCGAGGCTGCTGTGGATGCGGCGCGGGAGCATGGGTGGACGCAGGGAGCATTCTTTGGTGACGAGCAGGCTGGGGCGCTGTGGCTGGCGGACGGATGGAGGCAGCAGCAGGACATGTCAGATCGCCTCAGTCGAGAACTGCTGGGCCATGTTCTCGACTGTGTCGACGAAGAGGCCGGTCTGGGACACAGGGACCTTGAGGAGCCAAACTTGTCGGCGTCCCTCATGTCAACCAGACAGAGGTGACACTCCAGAGAACTCGCAGTGACCTTTGTTGCTTGGAGAGCGAGGTCAGTTGCGGTTCGGAGCTCTTTCAGAATTTCCGGATCGTGACCACCCTCGTGCAGGTCCCTCAGGGCTTTAGCCTGAAGAACCTGCAGTAATGCCGTAGCGTGTAAGGTGGAGGCAGCTTCTCCACAGGCGACATAAGCATCGCTGGACAGACCAGACGAGTACCTACAGACCCGGAAGGGGAGACACGGTTTGCCCTGCCGGGTGGAGGTGGTATTAGGACACAACTGCATCGCAACCGACTGCTCCACCGGGGGGACCCCCGTATACCCCCTAGCTGCACCACCATCGAGAGTGGTGAGGGAGGAAGAGTTAGCAGGTCGGTTTCCGGCAGAAAAAGGGGCCATCCACGACCTGGTAAGCCCCTCATGCACCTCCGGGAAGAATGGCACCGGGGTGGGACGCTGAGAACCAGCGTGGGCAACCCCGAAGAACCAATCGTCCAACCCTGAGGGCTCGGGACATGGTGGAGGTCTCCACTCGCATTGCTAAAGTCCCGGAGGGCAGCAGCGCAGCCGAATCTTTCTCTCCAGAAAGCTCCAGCTCACCCTCCGATGCAGCGATCGACATCCGGTCGTCGGGAGGAGCGCCAAGGATACTGCTGGTACGCTCCTTGTAGAGGGCCCAACACATTCTTTTGGTAGCTCAACTGGTTACAGAGTGCAAGAGGAGCGATGGTCCCCCAAGGGTTGGTTCCCTGGAGGGTTTGCCATCACTGTTACCCTCAGACCGCCCGTGCAACTGCCTGAAGTAGCACCTGCCTGACTGTCGCCATGACGAGAACTAGATCGAGGCAGAGGCAGCAGAGCTCCGCCCCTTTCGAGGTAACAGAGCCTGGCCCGCAACTCCGAGATGATCATCTTCCCGCAATGAGAACATGACTCATCCATGAATGCCACCTCAGCGGGCTTAATGCCCAGGCACGTGAGTCATCGATCGTGACGATCACCCGGCACCAGGTAACGACCCCATCCAGAAACGCACGGGTGACACGTTGTCTATAGCAAGATGCAACGTCGTCTTTACAAAGACGTAACGTCGAGTTTGCCAGACGCAAGGTTGTCTTTAAAAAGACACACCTGTGAATGCTCTTTTAGGGAAAAAGCTCTTTTAGCGTGCTGAAGTACACAGGGGAGATGGCCACCTGTAACACAAACAGGGGTTAATGCAGCCTGATGTGTGCAACCCACTCGACACAGGAAAACACCACCGCTGAAGCGCTGTACCGCCAACACCAAGAGCTCCAAAGAGTGCGCTGAACTCGTTCAGTCTTATTTTCTCAGTAGAGTAGTCAGGAGCAAAACGATGTGATCGCTCGGCTCTGAAGCGAAAAGCTGGTATGCCTTGTACCTGCTACATTTTTATGCTCACGCTGTGGTCAGCGGCAGCTGGATGCAATCATCGCATGCCAATGTCCATTGGCTCATTTAGTTACACTCAAAGTAGATTGCACTCTCTAAGCGAGATCCTAATTTGTGGGAACTGAACGGGAACTTCCGTCAACTCTTTCAGTCTTTAGTTAATAAATAAAAATGCAAATTTTCCCTGAATGTTTGAGTTTGAATAGCTTGCAAGAGCATGATTATAAACACAATGAGGCTGTGAAAGTGGACTAGTGAGTAGATGAGTTTGCCTGCTCTGCGTGAATACAGTTAATGTCCCGACAACCTCTGTAGTTGCAAAAGCTTTAAAATACACGCATATGCGCATGCGCACACACACGCACGCACACACACACACACGTTTACTTAGCTATCTAAATGGGGACATTCCATAGGCGTAATGGTTTTTATACTGTACAGACCGTATATTCTATCGCCCCACGCCAACCCAAAATTAGCATTTTTATTTATTTGTATTTTTATTTTTTAACTAAAGACTGAAAGAGTTGACGGAAGTTCCCGTTCAGTTCCCACAAATTAGGATCTCGCTTAGAGAGTGCAATCTACTTCGAGTGTAACTAAATGAGCCAATGGACACCTAACCCTACCCCTTACAGGAAGCCTTCTGCATTTTTCCAATTTAAACTTTACTTTATTTTTATACTAGTTTTACAAATAAGGACGTCCCCAAAGGGAGGTTTTTGGTTGCAAAAGCTTTAAAATACACGCATATGCGCATGCGCACACACACGCACGCACACACACACACACGTTTACTTAGCTATCTAAATGGGGACATTCCATAGGCGTAATGGTTTTTATACTGTACAGACCGTATATTCTATCGCCCCACGCCAACCCAAAATTAGCATTTTTATTTATTTGTATTTTTATTTTTTAACTAAAGACTGAAAGAGTTGACGGAAGTTCCCGTTCAGTTCCCACAAATTAGGATCTCGCTTAGAGAGTGCAATCTACTTCGAGTGTAACTAAATGAGCCAATGGACACCTAACCCTACCCCTTACAGGAAGCCTTCTGCATTTTTCCAATTTAAACTTTACTTTATTTTTATACTAGTTTTACAAATAAGGACATCCCCAAAGGGAGGTTTTTGGAGTTTAGCTCACTTTTGGATACAAATTTGTCCCCAAAATATGGTTAAGTAGGCACACACACACGCACACACACACACGCACACACACACACACAAGGGGGTATTAATAATGTGTTTAATGTTGTAGAATAAATGTGAAAATATTTTGAGCTTGTGTTAACCAGACCCAATTTCAGACATTTAACCAAAAAACATCACAGAAACCCATTGACTTGAGGACGATGGAACCGGAGGTACTAAAGTGCTAACCCGTTTCTGGATTTTGGCCTACAAAAATACATCATCCCTGTAGCACTCTATAGTAGACATCAAATATGTTTTGACTGGCTTTGATTTCATCACTTCACGTCAGCATTTCGCTTCCAGTGTGGAAAATATTTCTTCTATTCAGTAAATGAATACAGAAAAACTTACTTTTTGGAAACTGGTGAATCCTTCCTGTGTAAGCTAAGCATTTAGCTGGAGACATTTCAAATCACGCCAAAGGCCTGAGCCCTATAACTGGTATATTTGTCCAGATAGTGACTGCTATTTCCGCAGGATAACTCTGTTGAGGTATGCTATCTGCCCTCTACGCTCTCTAATGGGAAACAGAGCGAATTCTGTGTCCTGTGTCCAACACAACAAAACGCAAACGTCAAGATCATTCAGCAGCTGCTCCATAGAGTAAAGGGTCTGAGCTAAAACACTCGCCATTTCCTTAGCATGCTCTTTTTTTAAAGCACCATAAATACTCCAAACTTAAATGCACGTACAGTCACGGTTTTAAGAAACATTAAGCAGCACAAGTGTTATTGATAATAATAATAATAATAATAAATGTTTCTTGAGCAGCAAATCAGCATATTAGAAAGATTTCTCAAGGACACTGAAGACTGGTGTAATGATGCTGAAAATTCAACTTTGCATCACAGGGGAAAAAAATTTATTTGACAATATATTCAGTTATTTTGAATTGTAATAATATTTCATAATATTATTGTTTTCTTGCAATTTTGATTAAATAAATGCAGACTTGGTGAGCAAAAGAGACTTCTTTAAAAACACTCATGATGCGCCACATTGTATTGACAGATGCGGGAAGCCGGTCACAGAGCGATGACATATTGCATGTTGGTGTTGCCAAGGATTACCAGACAAACAGTTGCACAGGTCAGAGCATTGTGTGTGCTCTCTAGCTCAGGATGTAATTGGCTTCAGTGTGTTTCCCAGGACACTTGTGGCTCACAGCAGGAAGTTCTTTCCTTCTTCCTCTCCCACCCTGTTGCTGGAAGCCACCTAGTTACTAGTGTCTTTCATTAGAAAGTGTATGTGGCACAATGTGGCTAGGCTTTCTTTACACAGTTGTCATTTTAAATTATAAATAATGGTGCTACCTGAAAATGTGTGGCTTGTTGAGCAGAGGTGTGCTGTTACATTTATAGTATAATTTTTACTGGCGGTAAATAAAACAGGTGGGAAAAAAATAATATTTATGCACCAGAATATCATAGGCTTTGTTCACATTGCACACAAATGTTCAATTATTCACTGTTCACTTCACACGTAGTAAATAACAAAGTTCACTATAGGAGGAAGGAGTGAGAGAAAATGAATGTATTTCAACAGGCGATATTGTAAACTTGAGCTCTGAATGTTCAAAATATACATTTCCAAATTCTAAACATTTCATGTTTTATTTTGGTGGTTTGTTTTGTTATCTTTTTCTTTTAGACAATGAAAAAATTTGGTGGGGAAACAGTTTTCACACAAAAAGTGCTAATAAATTTCACAAATAATTACAAAGAAACATCAAGTATCACATTTAATAAAAGATGACGTTTTGAAGTAGAAAGTAGAAGTTTTTTTCTTGTAAAACATACTACAATAATCTTTAATTTACAACTTTGAAAAATAACTTATCATTTTAAATATTTTTTTAATTAATTGTTCGAATATAGTAAAAACTATTTATTTATTTTTATTAAAAAAAATTTTTTTACGAGTTAGATACAATAATAATAATAGGATTTTTGCTGCTTGTCTGAACAAAAGCTGTTAAGTAGCGAGGAATTTGGACATATACGCAACCACTTAGTAATGCCACTCACAACACCACTCACATTTTTGCTGCAAAACCTTGTTTTTCATATTAATTTGTCAAATAATCATGCACTGAAAAATTGGTGTAGAAACAATTTTCACTCAGAAATTACTAGTAAATTTGACAAACAATTACAAAGAAACGGCAACACACTGATTTGAACATGCATTTGTGAAGCTGAAAAACTGAAGTAATATTTTCAATGAATCAAATTATTCAAAATCGACCATTTCGAAAAATTATTATTTGACTAATAATCTTTCTTCTTTTTTTAAGTATTATTTTGTATTTTTAAAATGTATTTTCCATGTTTATTTCAGGAAACTCCCTTATTTGAAGGCTATTTTGAAATCTCAGTCATGAAATCTCAGAGTAAGTCTCAGTTTAGAGGCTATTCAGCCCAAAAATTCGACAAACATCAGGTGGAGTTTGTGCTGTGATGTACGACAGGCTTGCAGCAGCACAGTCAAACCACAGTTAGGATGAACGATCTCCTGGAGTTTGTAATTTACAGCTCTGCTACTCGGCTTCTTGTCCGCGGTGGGGTAACTGCAGCTCGAGCGTGTGGCAGATTGGTTGAGCTTCAGCCCGCTGTGGCATCTACAGAAAACACACCTCCAGCCAGACTGCAAGTTTCATCTCATTTTCTTGGTTCTTCTATAATTGAGTCTGACTGACAGCAGGATACAGCTCTCTGTTCCTCAGGCAAGCTTTTAATTAGTAGCTTTAGAAACACCTTCATATTCTTCATTTACTTGGGTTTGGCTTATAGATAAGTACATCTCCTAGTTTTATTCTTTCTTCTCCGTCTCCTTATTGAAATAGACTTGAATGTTACAAACTGGTCTCTAGCATGCAATACAAATGGCTAAGATCTTAAAAGGGTCCCATCATGTCATTTCTTTTCCGCTTATAATGTTAGTAATGTTTGGAATAAGCAGCTTAGCTTCAATAAAATACGTTTTTTTCCCCTCTGAGGAGGATGTTTTGAATTCTAAAATTACATTGTTTTCAAAGTCCATTAAACTCTTTTTAAATCTCAACAGATCAAGAAAAAATTTGATTAAACTGCATCCAAACTATGTTTTCTCAGAATCTCTGCGAATGAATGAATTCTGTTCTGACAATTAAATGAATAATTACATTTATGCATCACCATATTATAATGTGCAGTATAAAACACGGATGACTATTAGATCTGATATTGAGATCGAGTTGAACTTATATTAGCACTATATGATGGCAATTAAATGCCCGTCGTCAGCTAATAAATACCGGTATACAATACTGACAAAAAAAGAGTTCTGATATGTCATGCATCCCTTCTATATTCACACCGAAACAAAAAAGGTATAATACTGTCACAATGGCGGTACCCTTTCAGAAGGTATGTACTTTATATCTACCTCTAAGGATATGTGCAATTTTGGGGTAAATAAGGTACAAAGATGTACCATTTTTTCCTGAAAATATAGTTGTGCATTGCCTTGCAATCACCCACGTCAACTGTACACCTTGTAAAACTAATCACGGAGGCCTTTCCTCAGCGTGGAGCTGCATTCCAGTAACGCAGCGTCAATGAGGCTTCTTAGTGCCGTTCAAGGGCTGTAAATCTCAGCTGGTGAGAGACAATAAGACCAGAGTGACGACACCTGCAGTGGAAAAGCACAATCCGTCCGTCCCATGCCGCATCATGCCGTGATCCGAGGGAGATTCCTATTTACGGATGATTTGGGATTTGGACCCCAGACTCCGGCTGCGGTGGAACCGATGGGCCACACATCTGCAGCCTGGGCCTGTCGTGAGGATGATTTACATGGGCTCGAAAAACAGAAGGAATGCCAAAACGATGGGAAGCGCTCACATTGTGGTCCCCCTCTTTCAAACTGATTTATGTTCCGTGGGGAAGCCTATCCAGCTCTGCCAAATTCTTCAGCGTCTGGTGTCCAGCGCTGCAACAAATGTCTTTATCTTTTGAGCTCAGCTCCAATCTAAAATTCCACCAATTCCATGTGTCTTCCGCTTTCAACTCTGAGACAACATGAGATACTTTATTGAATTTTACTGAGTGTTTACCCAGGGTAGTACAGTAAATACACAGTAGAACAGTATTTGAAAACTTACCAAAATTTACACAACTGTGAGAAACCTGAGGATGTTGGGCTAAGCTTACAGTAAATGCTGCCATTGTCTAGAACTATGTTTATGCTGGATGGTAACAAAAATGCCAAAGTCATGGGTTCAATTCCCTGGAAGCACATTTTTACAGATAAAATATGTATCTTAAAATAAAAGTATTTGCCAAATGCATAAATTTAAATAGAGAGAATTACAGTCACAGTCTCAAATACATCGTAGTTGCCATTGAGAAGTTTGAATTTCAATTTAAAGTAGATTTATTTACATTTTATCAACTTTATTTGGGAGACCTAGATTGTGAGCATAAAAAGAGTGTCCACCCTTGAGACAAAACAACTTAAAGTTGGCATATTTAGTAGGTGACTTTATCTCATACAAAAATTTATATTAATACAGTATATGACATATATTGCCATATGTGTTACCCATAAGGCAATATATAATTCTCTGGGCAGATGAAGATTTAAATTGATAAAATACCCATAGTAAATTTGTACATGTACATATGTTAATAATATCTATACAATGATTTTTATATGGTATTATATGTAGAAACCATATTATGTCAACTGTATGTATTTTATATACTGTATATTGTAAATAAATAAATAATATATCTTTGTTTATAAATGCTTTTGTACTATATTTTTAAATGCATGCATTTTATATATACTTATGTAATATCAACATGTACATTACATATAGGCATGTCCATAACAGTATGTCCAAAATGCTTAATGTGTTTGTGTAGTATGTTAGACTAGTTTAAGTTTTTATGTAGTTAATAAAACCTTACTTGTATCACACTTGGCGTGTTCATTGTTTACTCATAACCGGAGTCAATAATCATGCAGATTTACGTTACAAACTTATAGAATTGTACAGTAAGAAAGTTATTTCCTTTAACCAGGAAATTAACGTTCTTAGAATTGACAAGACGGTTGACCCTGAGTGGTCAGCTAAATATCTACAGTGGATCTAAAATATTAATAATTAATCATAATTAGTTATGGTTAATTATTCATATTTCCCATGAGCTGATTCGCTACAATATATATATATATGAAATTGTTTGAATTTCTAGAAGGTTTTATTTATTCTTTCCTTCAAATGACAATATATTTCATATTTTCCTATGGGATGTAATAGACCCTTGGCAATGAAACAAATGGAATTTTACACAAATATGAAATATGCAAGGTGCTAAAATGTTTTAATACATCGAATGTTGTAAAGAAGCAGGAATTTTATGACTTTTTGATGTGGCAGAAATGTAAACTAATGTGCCCAAGTTTGTTTTTATCGTAGATATACAGTAAATACAGCTAGAATATAGTTCATAAACATTATGTAAATCATCTCAAGCATCTGCCAAACGAATAAAATTACAGACACTTTTATTCAAAGTGTGCATGCTGTTTGTTTTCTCAGTACCAAAACAATTCTGTGCAATAAATTGAAATGAAAAGGAAGAAGAATTCATTGAATTGTAATTCAAAGGAATTTAACACATCTAAGCCATATAAACTTGAAAATAAAAATTTAAAAATGCATATTTTTGAATTATTACAGTCACAATCATCTTACAATTATTTTTGCTACCTTTTTTACATTCTTAATTGAATTTTGAACAGTACATGCACTCCCTGAGAATCAACCCTTTGACCTTGGCGTAGCTAGAGTCATGCTATACTAGTTAAGCTGCAGGAACACCAGAAGAAGTCCAATTAGAGACATTGCATCTCGGTTATGGATCCAGCTAAATTTTCATATTCTTTGATGTAAGTTTTTTAATGTGACAGGATGTTTTCATTTGAATTGGAAAAGCATCTGAAGAGTCCTAAGGCTGGTCTTGCTGCATCTCTGTTGGCAGGTTCTCTGAGATTTACAGCTGCTCTCACACTCTTAACACTGTACATGTAAAGAAAATTAAAGCGCTGCACATTAATCACCAATTACTCAATGGGTGTGTTGCGTTTAGGAAAACAAGCAGGCAAAGCTCGGAGATCAATCAAATGACTAACAAGCCGCGCAATGATTGGCTGATGCAATAAGTCAGCGAGGTGCGATGAGTTTCATCCTGGCACATTTCTGCTGCGATTATATTTCAAAAGGAAACATACACTCCTAACAGAACACGCCGACATCCCACCTATTTTGTTTATTTTCATAAATTGCTCAGAAGCCCTGAAATATTAGCACGACTAATGTGTCAGCCAGTGATTTAATTGGACATTTTTATGGGCCAATGTTTTCCAGTGCTGCCAGCCCAAGCAGACAAATCACGGTTACTGTAAGGACTCATATACTCACTGCCATTTTGATTCAGAAAGCCTCCTGGAAGTTTAATAACATAGCGCAGGGGTTCTACGAGGAGTCAATAGAGTGTGACATGAAGATACACAGGCCATGAGAAACAAGTTACGTTTCTGAGAAGAGCTGGACCACTTCCCTCTGAGCGAGGAGCGTAATAATGGTACCAGCCGGATTCCTTATGGAATAACCTGGGCCCATTCCAGCTCTCTAAACAGGAGAAATGGCCAGAGATATTCTGGCTATTATGTATTATTATCCATTACATATTGTTATCATTGGCACAGTGTACTAGCGATATTTATTCATAAAAGAAATGGAGACCTGGCCATTATTGATTGGATAATTATACAATTTTACAGTCCCTTGGAGTCAAATCATTTATTTGCATTGAGTATTTGAGATGTCCCAAGATTCACAACACCTTAAGAGGCCCAATTAGCATGAACAAATGTAAAACTGTGTGTGTGTGTGTGAAATTATTCTATATAATGCAATTATATTAATATTAAAAAATAAACAATATAAAGTATATGTTCTAATAATAGATATAAAAAAAAAAGAATATAAAGTATAAATATATACACTTATGTATAAATATATTATGTTTGAATATATATTTATAAAAACATATTTTAAAATTATATATATATGTATGTATGTATGTACAGTGGGTTTCACATCATTAAACATCACATTAAATGAAGTAGTAAGCTGGTTAACAGTGCACTTATAATCCTGTAATCCAATAATGTTTCAAAAGGTTTAATGATGATGCCATTTCAGAAGTCACAAGAACGTCTGCCCTTAAATGTGCACGTTATGATTTGTGATGAATGCAGAAGCAATTTCACAGCCAGTTAGTGGAAGAATAAGCTCTTTGCTGTCTTTTGCTAGGTAAGCGCATGCTGTGGTTTTATTTGGTCTGATCGTATTTGTTGAGACGTTGTATATCACTTTCACTAGGCAACAGTGGCAAGCAGTTACACAAACATAAAAGCAGGGAGGTCCGATTGCCCCGCTAATTGGTGCTGGCAAATGATTACAGAGCAGGGCCCATAACGGAAACGCCCCCTTAAGTCACCCGTCATTACATCACAGCACTCTCGGGCGAACACAGGCCTTTCCAGATGGCCACGCGGGAGAGGAAACCTGGTTTAAATAGAGCGTTTCGGTTGTGAGAGGATAACGGTGATCTCTGAACCTATAATGCAGTACTATTAACATGAAATAATTTAACTCAAAATGGTTTTAACTTTTTCATTCTTTTCTAGAAAAAGGGTTCCTTAAGGAATCAATATATATATTTTTTATAAATCAACAACATAAGAAACCAATTTCGTATTTCACAGTTTAATCAGAGATGATTTTTAGATATTGGTTTTGAATGAATTAACTCAATTAGGGTGACAGTATTTAAGTTGAACAGGCAAATTTATACTAAATGCAACAAAATAAGTTGCATCTAAAAAAACATCAAACATATTACAGGGTTTTGAATCATGAATAATATTTTACTCAATTGATTTTCAGTGCATGAACCATCTGAATGAACTGATTCACTAAAATGAATCTGACTTTTCAGTGCTGCCTATGCAAGAAAGAGGATTGTTTAACTGATTCACTAGAATGAATCAGACAGTCCAGCACAAATGATGAGAGGAAGATTTGTTCAGGTGAATCGATTGACTATAATGATTCAAACTTTCCAGCACTACATATGAGAGAAAAGGAGAGAGGACTGTTGAGGTGAACCTTTTATTATTCTCGCCTCAGACATTAAAAAAAACAAAACAATGTAGTGTTTGACCACCACTCATTGGAAAAAAAATAGCTTGTTACTGGAAAAACAGATGAACCTACTGTCACTCAAATGTATATAGTATGCACTTCTATTTGGCTAAACGAGTCCATACTTTAATTTGACCTTTAAAAGCCCAAAAGCTACTCAAATAGCTGCTAGCGACTCAAATGATGTTTTCATACAGTTCTGTTGACTATTATTCCTGACAGAATGACAAAAGCAAGAGACTGAAGCACAGCACATACTGTACGTCCACTCCTTTCCACTTAAATATTTATTCTCAACTCACACATGACAATTTATCATATCAATGACCATATTAGTCACTTCACTTAGATTACAAGTGACTCATGAATGAGTCTTCTTTTCCTATGAGCTTACATTTATATAAGGCCATCAGAAGTATTGCAGATAGATAACTATGATTTATTATTGTACAGTCACTCTCCTGGAAGCTTTGTTACTTTCCATCATATGGGGAAAAAAACATGCTGTGGAAATGACCAATAGTTCAAGCTCTAAAAGCAGTCTGTATACTGTTATGTATATGTATATGATTAGATATATGTGTGTGTGTGTGTGTGCATATATTCTGGACACCTGTTAAAAGTATGTGCAAGCACTGATAGTCCGTCTTTATTTACAGATTTATCCGCCCTCTTTGGTCCACATGCACCATTTGGAAGCACTCAGTGGTGACGTTTATGGCAGGATTCAGTTCATTTAACCATGTTTATACCATCTCAGTTTAGCCTGATAATTCGCCCCATTTCTACACCTTTTGCTTCAGATTTTCAGTTCTCTGAGGATTACCAGTCACTCACCCAAAAACCCTGCAAGGCTTCCGTAGTGAGAGGAGCTGGTCTCTGTTGTAAATAATGGAGCCATGCTTGGCTGGATGTCTTTCACATGCAAAAAGTAGCTTGCTGTGCTTTCCACAATGAGCTGGATGAATACCAAATTTACAAGCCTTTTTTCCATTCCCAACTAGTTTAGGCAACCAATAATAAATCATCATCACAAAGTCTGATTAACTGACATTTGTAATGATATTGTGATACTATCAGAAGAGAGCAGAGTAAAAGCAAAAGCATTTAATGTGCATGGAATGTTTTGACAAACATTACACAAATACGGAGCTGCTGAGTGAGAGGACAGAATTGCGGTACAAATAAAATCATAATGAATTAGGATAATATAATGGAAAAACATGCTCATTCTTTTCAGAGGACTGGGGAAAGAAGGAGAAAGTGGCCTAGAGCTGGTGCAAAGAGAGCAATTCATTTCAATTCTACTGTGTTGCAATATTTGTTTTGTGTTTTTCCACTGAAAAAGATAACTGTACTTGTATACTTTATCATTTAAACTTATAGGCCTAAACTCAAAACTGATTTGACTAAGTATGAACACAATGGGCCCTATTTTAACTATCTAAGCACATGGTCTAAAGCGCACGGCGCAGGTGCACTCAGGGTGTGTCCGAATCCACTTTTGCTAGTTTAACGACGGGAAAACGGTCGGTGCGCCCAGGCGCATGGTCTAAATGGGTTGTTCCTATTATCTTAATGAGTAATGGGTGTTTTTTGAGCGTAACGTGCAATAAACCAATCAGAGTGTCATCTCCCATTCCCTTTAAAAGCCAGTTGCGCTCGCGCCATGGCGGGTTCACTATTTACATGGCGGAATGTAATTTTTCATTTTTAAAAATGTTTGTGTGCTGCTGCGCGTCCCTGTGTGTGTAATAAGCAAAGTGTAAGCACGTTGTGCACCCGCCTATAGGCGCATATTACTAACGCGCTCTATAAATAACAAAGAAAAAATATTGCGCCAGACTTTAGACCAGGTTTTTGTTGGTCAATGGTGCAGTTTATAACGATGGGTCGGCGCGCCCAGGTTCATGGTCTAAACGGGTTGTCCCTATTCTCTTAATGAGTAATGGGTGTTTTTTGGGCGTAACGTGCAATAAACCAATCAGAGTGTCGTCTCCCATTCCCTTTAAGAGGCAGTTGCACTCGTGCCATGGCGGATTTGCTATTTACATGGCAGAATTTGCAAGCGCAAAGACAGAACACTCTCCAGAGATGAAACAGAGCTGCTTGTGTGTGAGCAAATAGGTAGCCTAATTCTGATACATGCAATGACTATCCATTATGACATATAGGCATTTTTATATTTATGTAGCCTACACAATAATAATCTTTTACATTGCAATCCTTTCATTTTTAATATTTGGCATGTTTGTGTGCTGCTGCGCGTCCCTGTCAGTGTTGCCAACTTAGTGACTTTGTCGCTAGATTTAGCGACTTTTCAAACCCCCCTAGCGACTTTTTTTCACAAAAAGTGACTAGCGACTTCTTGGACAAACCTTAGCTAGTCTCTTTGACTCACCTGCCGCACAAGCGCGAGATCTTGCTTTCACAGCGCGCACACCGCTCTCTCTCTCTCTCTCTCTCTCTCTGATCTGTTCAGCGAGAAGCTCAGGAATTGTCTTTGCTTATGTGTATTTGACTTCATCAGACGACGGCTCGATTATAAATCAGGATTTTTTTGCAGATTAACATCTTTGAAGGGAGAGCTGGTTATGTAGTCTTAAAGGGCCACATTTCAGTCACTTTTTCATATTTATCCCGTTGACTGACAACAGAAACAGTAAGTTATATAAATGAAAACAGTTTTATTGAGAATTTGGCTAAATTAAAATTGGCACGATGACGTCATGAATATGCTAATTAGCATATGATGTCATCTAGCGACATTTAGCGACTTTTCAAACTGGCTTTAGCTACTTTCCATTGAAAGAAGTTGGCAACACTGGTCCCTGTGTGTGTAATAAGCAGAGTGTAAGCGCGCTGTGGACCCGCCTATACTAAGGTGCTCTTTAAACAACCCAAAAAAAATTAAAAAACCTACTGCGCCATTGACTTTAGGCCAGGTTTTTGTTGGTCAATGGCGCAGTCTATTTTAGTTGCCTCAAAATAGCAACGTGCCAGCAATGCACCTGAACACACCTCGTTTTCAGACCAGCACGCCCATGGGTGCACAAATGGGTGCAAATGCATTTGCTATTTAAACAACGTGGCGCAGGACGTGAAAATGAGAACTGCATCGGGCTGAAACTAGCAAAAACACTTGCGCCGCATTGCGCCGGGTGTATGATAGGGCCCTTAAACAATGCGGTGCAGGAACGGGAAAATGAGAACTGCGTCGGGCTGAAACTAGCAAAAACACTTGCGCTGCATTGCGCCGGGTGTATGGTATGATAGGGCCCATTGTTGCTTCTAAAAAGTGAAAATTGTGTCGCTATCAGAAGTATCATGGAAGATAGTGTGTAAAAGTGGGAGAGATAGTCAAGGCCTGGTGTGTTATCATCACTGTGCTGAGTGGCTGAAATGTTCTAGGTGTCTGCGGAATAAAACATGACAGCTGCTTAACACTTCTTTCCTGTGTATGTGTGAGTGACAGTCCATGTCCCTATTTAGTCACTAACATCTAGACTCCTCAGTGGGTGTGAATGTGGCAGCAGTATCTGTGTAGAAGTAGGAATACTGCTTCTCTTTTTTGGTTTGTTCTCTTTTATGGTCATTACAGGTCGTTATGGTTATTTTATAGTTGTATATCAGGGATGGAGTTACCATAGATAGATAGAATGATCGATTTAACAAACATCAGAATGAAAAATATGATGGATGGATAAATGGATAGACAGATGGATGGATGGAACTATAGATAGATAAACTATGGAAGATAGATAGATAGATAGATAGATAGATAGATAGATAGATAGATAGATGGATCATTGGACCAGGAGAGGTCAGAGGTCAAGGCCATGAGCAGGTGTGTGTGAGAGCACGGGATCTGGAGCGAGTCATTTTATGAAGCTGTTGTCTCTTAATGAAATGCTGTAAATGGATGGAAGCCCAGAGATCCAGTGATGTCATTAAAATAATAAAGCTCTCTCAGGATACTAGTCAAACGTCTCGATGATTCTGGCCTCTCCTCTCTCCCACTGTGTTAAGGGTCTTCTATGATCACCAGGGGACAGAAAACACCACCTAATATGGAAGATAGATAGATAGATAGATAGATAGATAGATAGATAGATGGATCATTGGACCAGGAGAGGTCAGAGGTCAAGGCCATGAGCAGGTGTGTGTGAGAGCACGGGATCTGGAGCGAGTCATTTTATGAAGCTGTTGTCTCTTAATGAAATGCTGTAAATGGATGGAAGCCCAGAGATCCAGTGATGTCATTAAAATAATAAAGCTCTCTCAGGATACTAGTCAAACGTCTCGATGATTCTGGCCTCTCCTCTCTCCCACTGTGTTAAGGGTCTTCTATGATCACCAGGGGACAGAAAACACCACCTAAATCAATTCACATCACATCAGATGTAGATTGTACATTGCCAGGAGTGACATGCCCCAAAGAATACTGCGGCAATAAAGCAATTGTATAGTTGTTCACTAAAATATATGATACTCTGTGAGGGTGAATATGTGCGTCATGGGTATTTTACAGATAAGCATCTGTAAAAATGTGGGAATGTGATCTCTTAGTCATTTGCCCTTTACTAGGACAATTTCCTGTCAATTAAAGGAATAGTTCACCCAACAATGAAAATCTGCTGAAAATGTACTCACCCTCATGCCATCAGGATATAGCTGATTCGTTTCTTCATCAGAACAGGTTTGGAGAAATGTATCATTGCATCACTTGCTCATTAATGGTTAACCTTAACCATCATTAATCTTTCCTCCCCCCCCCCCCAAAAAAAAAGCCAAAACTGAATGTTTGTAAGAAACATCCATCATTAAGGCAGTGTTTTGGCTTGTAAACAGTGCTCGTTCTGTGCATATGTCTCTCCTTATTCAAACAGGATGACTTTTTCAATGAAGAAAGCAATATTATGGATAGAGGACTAATTTTTTAGCTGGAAGCAATGGTTTTAAGTTAAAAACGTCCCATAGATGGATTTCTTACAAACACGCAGCTTTCTAATTTTTTCTTCCCTATGTCCATCTCTCCCAAAGCCTGTCACTGTAACTTACATGCCCGCCGCTGCCGCTTCAACATGGAGCTATACAAGCTATCAGGCCGCAGGAGTGGAGGAGTCTGTCTCAACTGCAGACACAACACAGCTGGACGGCACTGCCACTACTGTAAAGAGGGCTACTACAGAGACATGACCAAGGCCATCTCACACAGACGCGCCTGCAAAGGTAAGCAACCACGTACACTGGAAAAATTTAAATTCCTTTACAACTACTGCAGATAAAAATACATGTTAGATCAACAATATTCCCCAACATGTTGTCCCAACTAGCTTAAAATAACTTAAAAGAGAATATTCCAGTGCTGCAGATTGATGGTTTTAGTGTTCAGCATGAATAAATTATGTGGTAACTATGGGACTGTTGCTGTGCGGTTTTCTGACTTTATTTACACTGTTGTTTTTATCATCATTACTACTTATTGGTTGTGTGGTGATGTTAAAAGCTTATCTGCATTTAACTGTAAATATTAGTTTTGCTTAAATTGTTTTGCAGGATGTTTTCTTCCTGACAGACAAAGTTTAATAGTTGAGTATCATCGGCATAACAGTGGAAACTAATCCTGTATTTTTTAATAATGTTACCAAGGGGCAACATATATATCGAAAATAGCAGAAGACCTAGGACAGATCCTTGTGGCACTCCATATTTTACTGGTGATAATTGAGATGACTCCCCATTTAAATGAACAAGGTGGTAGCGATTGGACAGGTAGGATCCTAAAGCCTGCCCTTGAATACCTGTATAGTTTTGTAATCGATCGAATAAGAGTTTTTCTTATTAAGAATCCAGTCACACTTTATTTTAAGGTCCAATTCTCGCTAGTAACAAAACATTAACTACGAATTTGCCTCAATAAACTCCTAATTTGCTGCTTAATAATAATTAGTAAGGTAGTTGTTAATTTGAGGTATTGGGTAGAATTAGGAATGTAGAACATGGTCATGCAGAATATGTGCTTTAGAAGTACTAATAAACAGTCAATATGTTAATAATAGGCATGCTAATAAGCAAATTGTTAATAGTGAGATTTGGTCCCTACAGTGTTACCAAGAATCCATATGTAATAATTAACTTGAACAAGATATTTTATATTTGCTGGACAAGCGAATTGGGTAAACCAACTGAGAACAATTATTAAGTCAGTAATTAAAAAAAATAGTAAATTATGTAATTTATGACTATAAATCATTTTGAGAAACACTACGTAAAACATCAAATGAAAAATGCTTAAACATGGTAAATTTGGGTTTGGGTTCAAAATGTCCTTCAAATCCTCGAAATACTTTGAAATATGTCCCAGGTTCTTTTATATTAGATGCTTTTTTAATTGCTTGATTTAGATAAATCTAATGAGTTTGAGCTGAAAGAGATTAGAATAAGATAGTATTTATACAAAGGGGTTCCCTGGAAAATGAATACAAGCCAAGTAGACAAGTAGGACTGCCATGGAATTTGGGACAACAGAGAATATTAACAATAATAGCGAAACAAGCCAATTATTCACTCACCCGTGAAAGAAAAATAAATGTAAAGGCACCAGAGATTACGCATATGTTCTAGACCTGAGAGACCTCACGTTCACACTTAGAGGTCAGATGGTCTGTAAGTCTCTGTTCAAAAACTTTGTGAGCTAACTATGTAGGCAGCATTTTAAAGACCATAAGGCACACTCCTGATGTGAAGGCTGTTTCCAAAGGGAAAACATTCTAAGGCAGCACTGCATATTCATTGCAAACAGAGCAATCCCATATCGCTTAGTGAACAGATTCGTCCAAGATGAATAAATGGAACCTTGTTTCCACTGCTGGATAAAAAATAAAAAGGTAATTGGTTTTTATCTCACAATTCTGGCTTTTCCCCCCTTTCAATTCAGAGTTTATATCTCGCAATTGTGAGAAAAAAAGTCAGACTTGTGAGATATAAACTTAGAATTAAGACATATAAACTCGTAATTTTGTGAAAAAAAGTCCAAATTGTGAGATATATAAACTCAGAATTGCAATATAAACTCAATGTTCTGAGAAGGAATGTCTGAATTATGAGATATAAACTTGCAGCTGCAAGAAAAATAGAATTATGAGATAAAAGGTTGCAATTACCATTTTATTTTTTATTCCGTGGCAGGCGAGCGACAAAGGTTACGGCGCGGTCTCTGGGTCGTGCGATGTCCACTATGGTGGTCCGGGAGCGCCAATTCTGGCTGGCTGACATGTGCGAGACGGGCAAGACATGATTCTTGAACATCCCCGTGTCCCAGGCCGGCCTTTTCGGCGACCTCCAGCAAAGCTGTGCCGTGGAGCCGGTCGCAGGGCAGCTGCCCCGCCCGTCCAGGCCCCCGCCAAACCTGGTGGCAAGCGAGGCCCGGAGACGGGCGACCCAGAGGTGGAGGGACGTGCTCCTTCAGGAGATGGTAAGCACACCGCTCCCTCCCCCAGAGGAGGGTCGGTTGGAGAATCTTTTCATCTTTTTCCACCACTGACCTCTCGGTCGGTGGTACCCAAATTCTTGACAAAGAGCAATTCCTCTATTTCTGGGTCCCCAGAGGGGACGGGGGGTTGTGGACGATCTAGTGCGTATCAGGGGTTTGGACGGGGCCCCAACTGCACTGGCACATCAACTGCCTCGAGTTGCTGGCAGTGCACCTTGCCCTGGGCCATCTCAAAGGGCGCTTACGAGGCAAGCATGAACTAGTCCGCACGGACAACACAGCGACCGTTGCGTACATCAACCGACAAGGTGGTCTGTGCTCCCGTCGCTTATCGCAACTCGCCTGCCACCTCCTCCTCTGGAGTCAGAAGCATCTGAGGTCGCTTCGTGCTGTTCACATTCCTGGGCTGCTCAACCTGGCAGCCGACGAGCTGTCCCAAGCAGCGCTCCCGGGAGAATGGCGACTCCATCCCCAGACGGTCCAGCTGGTTTGGTGACGATTCGGAGCCGCTCAGGTAGACCTGTTTGCCTCTCCAGAAACCTCTCACTGCCAGTTGTTCTTCGCCCTGACCGAGGGAACACTCGGCACGGATGCACTGGCACACAGCTGGCCGCGGGGCCTTCGCAAGTATGCGTTTCCCCCAGTGAGCCTTTTGGCACAGTTGCTGTGCAGAGTCAGGGAGGACGAGGAGCAGGTCCTGCTGGTGGCACCCTATTGGCCTACCCGGACCTGGTTCCCGGAACTGATGCTCCTCGCGACAGCCCCTCCTTGGCCGATTCCTCTGAGGAAGGATTTACTGACTCAGAGACGGGGCACCCTTTGGCACCCGCATCCAGACCTCTGGAAACTACAAGTCTGCTCCCTGGACGGGACGCGGAGGTTCTAAGTGGCCTACCCCAAGAGGTAGTTGACACCATCACTTCAGCGAGAGCACCGTCTACGAGACACGCCTACGTTTTGAAGTGGAACCTGTTCGTTGAGTGGGGGCCTTCTCGCCGAGAAGACCCCCGAAGATGCCCGATCGGAGTTGTGCTGTCCTTTTTGCAGCAAGGGCTGGAGCGAAGGCTGTCTCCCTCCACCCTGAAAGTGTATGTCGCTGCAATTGCTGCTAACCACAACCCCGTACAAGGGAGGTTGCTGGGGAAGCATGACCTGGTCGTCAGGTTCCTTAAATATGAGCATACAGCTGAAATATTTATATCTTTTCTTATAAAACATGAAACATTGCATTATGTTTTTCACAGCCATCTGAAATAATACATACTGAGACGGCTCTAAAGTTTTAAACTTATGGATTTTATCCACTGTTGGTTCACAGATGAATTTCACAATGTCATTCCCCCGTGTTCCCATAGTCCATTCACTCACAAAACATTCTGTGCTATTGCATATTTCCCACCTTCAAGCCAAGATAATGATGTGTTCTCATCTGACTCTCGCAGACCCAGAGTTTTGACGGACTGAAAGCTTCAACAAACCGCAGCATAATTAATATGAGAGGCTGCTAACCCAATCACTGGGGCAGCTTATTTTTTTGCGGACTGTCATGTTCCAAAGCGCAGATGTGATGGATGGCAAACACTGCCCAAGTTTAATTGACATTGCTGTGTATTATCACATGAGGAATGCATCTTATTCAGGGGAGGGTTTCAACAGCTTTCCTCTGCCAGCCAAAACATTTACTCAGGCTATATATGGGATGCTCGGAGGCCAGATGCGAGGGATACAGGCATGCTAGTTTAAAAAAAATAGCCTCTTGTAATGACCTTAACATACAGTAAATGGCCGGTAAAGTCAAAGCTAAAATGCTGAGGAGTTCCAGTCAACTTTGTCAAGATGATTGCTTCACTCGTCTCAGGTGACAAACTCCTCAACATTGTGACGTCATCTAGCGGACTGCCGTATTTATTGTTCATGTCAGCCAACCATCTCATTGTGCTTGTTTTGGACAGGAAATGCAACATTGTGCCAACAGTGTTCAGCACTGTCGAAAATTCTATAGGGGGTCATTTGGAAAAGAAAGGAATATCGCTTGTAAATAAGGCGACAAAGCACCTACCAAGACAAATCGGACCCCAAACTAGATCCATTGTCAGTGGCAGTCTGGAACACCTCATGTTTTATATGGTAGATTAACAACTTCATCCCTCATTGAGTACTGTGTAAACACCATGTCACCCACAAGAACTATGTAATTTCTTTCTCTCATCTTTGCACTTAGAGGAATAGCTCGTCTAAAAATAAAAATTCTCTCATTATTTATTCACCCTCATATCATTGTTTGATTAATCCAAATAAAACGGAAATCGCTATATGGCTTAGTGTGATTATCAAATGGCAAAGGCTGCAATTTAATTAAATACATTTCTATCATGACAACTTTTTGAGGGTTTAGCATGGTAATATACATGACAATGTTAATGTGTTTGGTCTTGTCAGAATAGATCTGCTACACTGCTGCTGCAGCAGAGCTAGAACTGAGACTTGCTACTGCCAATACATTAACAGACATGCTGCTATGAGTAAGAAAAACTGCTGCTGCACATACAACATATATGAATTAACCCCATATAAAGCATACATGATCACCCCGTAGCAGATCTATACAGGTGGAGCTGGGGAAGGTGGAGGGTTTTTGAAGCGCACTGCAACTGCTACAGCAACCACTAGCCAATTATCTGAATGTTGAGCAGCAAGCTCATTGGCTACTGATGTAAAAAGAACCAATCAGCTGTGCCATGTGATAATGATGTCATTATGTCAGAGTTTGATCTATTGAACTACTGCGCCATCTAGAGTTTCATGACAGAACCTTGGGTATATACACTGTATTTCAAAATGAAGTGCAGCACTGTTTTCTTATATATGCAAGCAGATCATGATCCAGGTTTTCAGTGTCTCGGATCGGCTCGGTTTGCAGTAAATGCTGCTCCACACAAACTCATATCTACATCTGCAGAGTTTGGAGAGAAAACACAACATGTGCGACCATCTTTCCAGAAGCACTTATAAAATAAAACTGTGAAGCTTTAAGGGCTCCCTGCAATTTTTCACCAAAACAAAAGCTCTATGGTTTAGTGTTTGAAAATTAAGGAATGAAGACAACTTTTTAAATTTAATTATAATAATAATAATAATGATGATGATAATGATGATGCATATTTCCCCCCAAATCATGCATCCTGACTTACTTTATTTTGTGGAACACAGAAGAATTTGAAATGTAATTATTTTCCATGCAGTTGCAATAAAAAAGTAATAAAAAAAAGCAAAAATTACCATAAATTAAAATAACGGTAAATGTAGCACAAGTGGCTGGTTTATTATATTTTCAGTACTCTAAAGCCAATAATTTAAATTAAAAAGTTAATTTAAAAAAGGTAAAAATCCAATCAATCAGTGGCGGCTTGTGGGTTTTAAAATAGAAGAGGCACACTAATTGTATTGGTCTGGGGATCCCTGCCGATTATTATTATTATTATAATTTGCTTAACCACTTTAAAATGGCCTTTTGGTTGTTTTTAGTCAGAAAACTTAAAGAAAACAACATACATACAGCAAGATATTATAATTTCACTTACCTATCACTTGAAGCAAACATCCATCCCGTCTTAAAAGTCTGTGTTAAAAGAGAGCTGCCTGTTGCGCCATTTAATTAAGCTGACTGCTGTAGCCTATATCCAGCTTAGGCTGTTTTCCCTAAATTTGTATATTTACTGTTTGAATGACAGCTTGGTAAATCAGTTGGCGCTCAAATATTCAATATCGCTACTCATCATAAGTACTTGGTACATTATCAGCACAGCGGCAGACATTCAAACTAATATCACGTAATTTACGTCTCTGATGATTGGTTGATATCAGAAGGGAGGCTAGCCTCCCTTGCGAGGGTTCTTTTCTCAACACTCCTCAGCGCTGAAAGTGAACACTTGATGGTGATTGGCTAATTTTTTTTACCAACGGAGGCACGAGAGCTCACCGCATTATCTGATTTGTAAACAAATCGTTCTTTTGAGTCTGATCTTTTCAATGAATCATTTTATTCAGTTCACAGAACAGGTCTAAATGAGTTGCTCACGAATCAGACTAATTAATTTCTCAATTTTACTGACTAACTGCGATTAACTGCCCTCAGCAAGGATATTAGTGAATAACTATGTCTGCGTATGTACAATATAGTGCACAAGTCATTTGGACTTCTATTATCGTGCTTTTGCACCCTGTTTGAAGCTTTAAAGGCTTTGTCCTCAATCACTGTAATTGCATAGAAATGTGTGGCCTGGAAAAAAAAAATCAAAAAACTTTTTCCCTTTGCACTCCACTGAAG
>NW_015505231.1:131001-136052 GCF_001515645.1 Sinocyclocheilus grahami
GCAGGTATCTGCCATTTCCACATAGGCCTACACACTCACGTAGAAGTAGTCTGGACAGGATCCAGGCACAGCGTGCACACACACACACACACACACACACACACACACACACACACAGGTGTGGGCAATAACTATTCTTAAAACTCCACAAACTAATTTCAAACAGAAGTTTCAAGTTTGTGATATGGCAAAGTAAAGTTCCAGATTTAATATTACTTTAAGGGGCATAACCTTGCAGTCCCCCGCCACAAAATGATATTTTACCTGTTTGTAGTCTGTATTGAATGTGATGTAATAACGACAGTGAACTGTTCACCATGTAGTCATATTCAAAATGACTTGAGCTGGTTCGTTTTAGTAGATCAAAACATTCAGCGCAAACTGTGCAGCCTTTACGCAAACTAATGACTTGTATGGGCCAATTCTTTTTACTGAATCAACAACGTGTACAAATCATGAATGAAGTAATTTGATTACAGAATTAATGATTCTTATGAGCCGGTTCTATTTAGTGAATCAACAACATACATAGTGAGTTGTGTAGTCTGATTCTCAAACGAATGCCGGTTGTTTTAAACTTGAAAGCCGAGTTGACGATTTTTTCAATGA
Source organism: Sinocyclocheilus grahami (assembly GCF_001515645.1). Classification (NCBI taxonomy): domain Eukaryota; kingdom Metazoa; phylum Chordata; class Actinopteri; order Cypriniformes; family Cyprinidae; genus Sinocyclocheilus; species Sinocyclocheilus grahami. The sequence goes on from NW_015505231.1 coordinate 131,611, forward strand.
ACTGATTTCAACAGAGCAGTAACTGAATCAGCATCTAATATACTGTACGTGCTCAGTCACTAGATCTAGGCATTACAGTACTGCAGTAGTAACCATTGGTTTTGTGTTTTCTCTTCAGCCTGTGATTGTCATCCGGTTGGTGCAGCTGGTAAGACCTGTAACCAGACGACCGGACAGTGCCCATGTAAAGATGGTGTGACTGGCATCACCTGCAACCGCTGCGCTAAGGGATACCAGCAAAGCAGATCACCTATCGCCCCCTGTATCAGTAAGATTCATCTGGCTTCTTTTTCTCTTTCGCATTCTATGTCTTTATAAAGGATTATGTGTTAATTCTTAGTGTTGAAAATTAGCAAATTTATTACACTTCTGATTGGGGTCAGTAAGATTTTATTTTTTTTATCAATATTTTTATTTAGCAAGGATGCATTAAATTAAACAAAAGTCACAATACAGACATCTATAATGTTACAAATTATACATTATACATACATTTCTATTCATTAACAAATCCTGAAAAAAATATATAATGCTTTCCACAAAAATATTAAGATTACATATTAGAAAGATTTCTGAAGGATCATGTGACAATAAAGACTGGAGTAATGATGCTGGAACTTCAGCTTTGCATCACAGGAATAAATTACACTTTAAAATACATTCAAATAGGAAACATTTCATAATATTATACTGTTTTTACTGCATTTCTGATCAAATAAATGCATCCTGGGTGAGCATAAGAGACTTCTTTCAAAAAAAATAAAAAAAATAAATTTACAAATCTTACCAACTCTAAACTTTTTGGACAGGTGTGTATATTAAATTAAAATCAACAAGAAATAAGAAAGCCTGCATCAATAAACAATAGTCATTTCAATAGGAATGTTGCCAAAGACTTTTTTTACAGAAAACTGCTTGATAAAAAACTATTTGAAAGATAAACCACTACTGGTGAATAATTACTAGCAGAATCAAGATTTTATGTCCTAATTTGGGTAACATATAGGATAATCCTTAGTCAATCTAAGTAAATCTGTTTAATAGCTTCCTATCTCTTGGATTTCTATTTTTTGAATACGTGTATTTTCATCTAAAATATTTATTCATATCTATGAGTAGGGCTGGGTATCATTCAAAAAATTTCGATATCGATACCGATACCGATACCTTGACTTCGATACGAACTCCTGAACGATACTTTTTTCGATACCAGTTTTATGAAATAAATTTGAACAAGATTACATTTTCTAAAAAAAACAACAACTTTGGTTTTATTTTTCAGCTTGTTGATGTTTATACAAACTCAAAGACTCATCTCCTGAGCCACTGCACAAAGGAACAAAATGTAACCAACAGAATAAATCAGTGCAAATAGCTTTAATAAAGCTCAAATAGTCTTCAGTTTACACATCTGTTAGGCTACATTTACACTAGTTAGTGTTCGTTTTAAAACGCATAGCTCAGACAGAATCATGATTTCTATTCATTTTCCACTGATTTACTGATGAGCATTAGCAGCTTCCAGCGCTGTCTGCTTGTGTTCTCTCTTCCATGATCGCTGCTCTGACTCAGAGTCAGAGGTAATAACATATTTAATTTCAGCAACATTACATGGCCAAAACACACATTAGATGGCAATCGGAAGTTATTACAAACACTCGATGGTGGTTTAAATTGAGTTCTGAGTAAAAGAGGAATATAAATCTTATTTATTGTGTTATGTAGCATGTCGCTACAGTTTGCATGAATGGTCACATAACACCATATGCGTAATTTGCGGGTGGGACGGGTGGGACATGTCCCCACCACTTTTTGCCAGGGTCGATATTGTCCCTACCACTTTTTGAAAATAATTGAAAAATATATTGCGGATTATGTATTAAAGGGAAAACAAGATCAACAAATCATTCGTCATAATCTAATTAGGGTGATAAAAAACAACAACATTTGACTCCTTATGCATGCAAAACTCGTGCAGTGCAATAACGACATGATTTGCAGCTGTCGCACTTTTCGTAATGTCATTAGGCTATAGCATTGTATTTTAAAAATGGAGAGCTTCCTTGTGCTAAGTAGGCCTGCCCTCTACTAAAGATTTTTCTAGTCAACTAGTTGCACGTTATATTAAATTGATTAATATAATAATATATTAATCATACTTCAATATAGCCTAGGCTATAGGCAGACGTATTAGGCTAGAGCCTATTCCGCACTCAAGCTCGCGCATAAAGCAACTGCCTCAAAGCACCGGCAAAGTGATTATGAACATGTCGGGGGGAAATAAGACATTTTAATTATTTATTAATAAACTAGTGCTTTCTGAGTCGAAAGATGAGGTTGCCGAATGCCGACGCTGACTCGCCATCTCCACATGGACGTGCCTTTAATAGAAATGCTAATTTTTTAATATGGACTACAAAATTAAAGAATAGGGGAGTGCGGGGCACAAAGTAACGCGGGGTAAGTTGTAACACACGTGGTTTAAATATTTCCACACATGCTAGCATAACCAAATTTACAGCATTTACTAGTTACTATATCAACATTTTATAGAGAAAAAAGTGCGCCAAAATTCAAAAGTCTTTTGAAGATATCGCTGAAGATTTATTTTACCATAGTAAAATAATATTTCTGACTTAAGTCCATTGAGACAAATCTGCAAAATGAGAAAAATCTGCTATTATTTTAATCTAAAATCTGTTATTTATCAGTTTAAATAGTTTTTTAATGCTTCGCTAACTATCAGAAGACAGTAACCAGTTTTAAATTCCAGTTGCGCAGATGGGGTATATGTTGTAACACTGCGTTACAATGTGCCCTGCCGTGCTATTCTATGACATTAGCGATGTAATTCACACTATTAATACATTTTAATGATAAACGACGAGAAACAGGTGAATAAAGACTGACAGTCAATGTTTAATGTTAAGAAATTATTATTTCAAGACATGTAAAGCATTTTTGCTCATTTATGTGGGCCGTCCCAAGCATGGTTGGAATGTGTTCATTGTCAAACTCCAAAATCTGATTATTTTTAATTCTTAAAAAACGCCATTATTTTATTTGAAATAAATCATTATTTTATTTTATTGACAAAATATTTTAGTTTGTCTTGTATATTTTTTTCATTCGATCATATAACATTTTAAGCTGTTATATAGTGATGTTACAATGTGACCCTCAGATTTTACAAAGTACCCCACCTATGGGTCATGTTGTCACATTTCACTTCCAATTTTTGAGGGTGAATAAAGAAAAACGTATACACTGTAATTATGAAACAAAGCAACATATTTGTACTAGACAAGTGTGAAATTAGTGTGGATAAACCCCATGTGGATTTACACAATTTCTTTGTGCCCCGCTCTCCCCTATTACAAAATCGAGTGGGCGAGTTTTTCTTATATTTATTTTATTATTCATATAAAATTATAATAACCTGTTTTGGTTATATTTACTATTAATTGCAGAAGGTGCGCTCAGCAAAAATGACGCGAATATTGATGGTTTTCATGCTTAAAGGGGTCATATGATGTTGCTAAAAAGAACATTATTTTGTGTATTTGGTGTAATGAAATGTGTTTGTGTGGTTTAAGGTTAAAAAACACATTATTTTCCACATACTGTACATTATTATTTCTCCTCTATGCCCTGCCTTTTTGAAACGAGTCGATTTTTACAAAGCTCATCGGTCTGAAAAAGCGAGGTGTGATTGGCCAGCTATCTAATGCGTTGTGATTGGCCGAATACCTCAAACGTGTGACGGAAATGTTACGCCCCTCACCATACTGTTGATGCCGTCTCCCGGAGCGACAAGACAAAAAACATGAAAACCCATTATAAATTAGGCATTTGTTGCATCCAGTGGGGACATAATAACGGATTATAATGACTTATACTGTCTTTTTATGTGTTGCGTTATATTATATGTATAATCGTCTTCTTAAATTCATTTTAAACCTCTTAAATCAATTAAAAAAAATAATAATAATTTTCAAAGTTTTTAAATTCCTTGTTTTATTGTTGTGATTATTGTTTTTATTTTATTTTATGTAAAGCACTTTGAATTACCATTGTGTATGAAATGTGCTATACAAATAAACTTGCCTTGCCTTGCCTTGCGTTGCATCGCGCTGCGTAAACAAAACCATGTCTGCATTTGTGATCAGAAATGACAAACAAGCACTAACGTTACTCTACACTGCTCAAAATTCGCGTTTGAATCATCAGTGGCAAATCCTTTAAATGAAAACGTACTTACAGACTGTAAATCAGAACAGCGGCGGTGGGCCAGCGTGAGCTGAGGCGGCAGGCAAGCGTGAGCTGAGCAGCACTAAGTTGATGTATTCCCTCAGCGACCAGCACAGATCAGCTCTAGGCATGACGAAGCGGATATCGTCCTCTTTTGGAAGACCAAACAAAGTAGTTTCGCTTTCACAATG
>NW_015505231.1:137077-139178 GCF_001515645.1 Sinocyclocheilus grahami
ACCAGTGGGAAGAATGAGTCTGGAGCCCTGAATTGCCCAGCTCCCTCTGTCAATGATCTAGCACCCCCTCAGCACCTGCCTTCAAAATTCTCTGGCGCCGCCCCTGGTACATCGATGTATTTTTGAAAAGCAGAAATTAAGTTTGTCCAACTCTAAACTTAGGCCCCAAGTAAATTAGGTTATTAAATAAAAAACTAGCAAAACGAGTTGCGCGGTGTCCCCACCACTTTTCAAAGCAAAGTTACGCCACTGCATAACAAGCGTTTTCGGTCGTGTAGTATGAACGGACATCTGCATATGATCGGAACTCCATGCAGCTCCTGCGCTACTCTCCATTGGAAATGAATGACTGAATGACCGGTCTGTCGCTTGTCGGAGATAGTGGAAAGCCAGCTTCAAACACAGTGGAAACACCAGTATGATGAGGATTGTTTTCATTTTAAAACATAAATGCACCAGTGTAAATGTAGCCTTACATCTATGGGGGCTGGGACGCATTCACATTACAGCCTCATGTGTGCACCACATCTCTGAGTGTAACCGGTGCAAACTAGTAGGTGTGTTCGACTTGACGCGGACTGACTGTGCAAACCGATCGGTGTATTACAGTACCGCGAGAGCTAAAGAGAGCAGACTGCTCCGTGCGCTTTCGAATCGCTCTCGCGGATGTCAAACACTGATCGATCTGTCGTGTGTTGCAGGCTTATTGGCTCACTAACGCTGATGAGATTAACCCCTTAGGTATCGAAATTTGGTACCGAATGACGAGACGTTTTCCGATACGCGATGGTATCGAGGAAATTCGGTCGGTGCCTAAAAAGTATCGAACTCGATACCCAGCCCTATCTATGAGAGTACCGAATAATAATTTTTACACCTCCTACTATGCAATTGGACAATAATTGTGAATAACAAAAAATAACAATAAAAAACATCTATGGGAAAACAGTACTGAAGCACACTGAATAACCTTCAATTTCATTGCATCTCCTCTACCTCTTGAAAAATGAGAGTGACCTCTAAATAAATAACACAGCAACACAAAATGGTTGTTATAAAAGCATAATAATAATCTATTATTCAAAAATGATTCTTGCACTAAATGAGGTGGTCCAACATGACTTGTTGTCCTATTACCACCCACAGAGACATCAATAATAATACTCCAAAGAAATTCTGCATAAACACCTATTATTATTATTCATGATTTCATGGCCCCGGCCCATTTAATTTCCGCATCGCTCCCCTGTTCCATTATTTCCTTGGATGGACATTTGCTGATTGCCCTCCGCTAAGTCAAACAGACCATAAAGCCCTGGTTGACATGACCTAGTCTGCCCCGAACCTCGCTGACGGCCTCTCAACTCATAAATCTCACAGCCTGCTCCAGGGGCATGATGGGTGATATGTTTATTGGCAGTATCAACAAGGCAGCAGACGGTCTCTGTGGCGATTAAGGACAGGCCCACACAGCAGCTGGCATTTCTCGATAAGATACTCGCTGGGAGCGCAATACAATGCGCGCCAGTTAATGTGAACCACTTCTATTATGCAGTAACTGATGACATCGGAATAAAGATTTATCTGGACCGCTGACAAAAGCAACTGTATGCATGAAGCCATTCAGATTTGCTTGGCAAGAATTCATGTAGACAAATGAAACCCCCGATCCCCGAGAAACTAGATTTCCCCTAATTTCTCAGGGTAGGTAACAAATGTGCTGTTAAACCTGGAAAGAAAGTGGATTGAGTGAAAAAAAAATTGGTTTCTCATCTATTTCGTGCTATAACGTGCTTTTGTTTTAATAGCCTGATATAAATTTTTTGCCAACTGCACTTTTTAACAAGCCTCGATCCCCTATCGGCGTATATGTGACAGCAGAATGCTTAAAAAGGAAGTAGGGGCTTTAGACAGGAAACCCATTAAAACTAGACACCACCACATCTTCACGTCATCAGTGATATGTCTAATAAAGCTGATATGTCTAATAAACCTGATCTTTAAAAAAAACAATGTAAGTTCAGATGTGTTTATTGAAAGCAGCAGTATAAAGTTCCATGAGGTTTTGATTGTTTGTTCTTGACTGTTTGTTGCAGAGATT
>NW_015505231.1:139914-140611 GCF_001515645.1 Sinocyclocheilus grahami
ATTTATTTGCCACCTGTGTCAATATTACACAATAAACCCCATCAGCGTGCTGCCTTTACAGCATGCCTTAGATTGCCAAAACAGAGCCATAAAAATACAGCAGTGGATCTTTGATTTATAAGATCTGCGTGAGGTTTTCTTAATCATGAGGATATCAACATGAGCCATGGCTTTCCTTCTCTACTCGCTCTGTCTCAGTCACCATCGAAACTGGCTGGGACCCTAATCTGATTACATGCTTCATTTGAATGCGTTTGCTTTCCCGGCCTTCACACTCTCGCAGCGCTGTGCCGTGAGGGAGAGCACACCCTTGTACTTCTATTCATACTCAATTACCCAAGCTGCCCGATCACTGTCTGCGCTGTGGGAGTAACGCCTGTGACATGCAGCCGTCCCATGGAGCCAAACTCAGCTGCTGAACGCTTTCTGGCTTCTATCAGCTCTGAGATGTTTCATTAAGAGCAATTACATTCCCCTGGTTAGTGCAGTTGTGGTGGTCATTGTGACATGCTGGTTTTAATATGGTCTGCATCAATCTGGTCCCAATTTTGTAATAATTATTATTAATCAATACTTCCATATCGCATCTGAGGCACTTATACTGTATCTGGGAGACATGATTTTGTGTCTGGCTTGGGTCGTGTCCACTGTTTCCCCCCACACAATTTGTACTCTTGTTAAATTTCACATAAAAATT
>NW_015505231.1:140621-151531 GCF_001515645.1 Sinocyclocheilus grahami
GCGGTGTCCCCACCACTTTTCAAAGCAAAGTTACGCCACTGCATAACAAGCGTTTTCGGTCGTGTAGTATGAACGGACATCTGCATATGATCGGAACTCCATGCAGCTCCTGCGCTACTCTCCATTGGAAATGAATGACTGAATGACCGGTCTGTCGCTTGTCGGAGATAGTGGAAAGCCAGCTTCAAACACAGTGGAAACACCAGTATGATGAGGATTGTTTTCATTTTAAAACATAAATGCACCAGTGTAAATGTAGCCTTACATCTATGGGGGCTGGGACGCATTCACATTACAGCCTCATGTGTGCACCACATCTCTGAGTGTAACCGGTGCAAACTAGTAGGTGTGTTCGACTTGACGCGGACTGACTGTGCAAACCGATCGGTGTATTACAGTACCGCGAGAGCTAAAGAGAGCAGACTGCTCCGTGCGCTTTCGAATCGCTCTCGCGGATGTCAAACACTGATCGATCTGTCGTGTGTTGCAGGCTTATTGGCTCACTAACGCTGATGAGATTAACCCCTTAGGTATCGAAATTTGGTACCGAATGACGAGACGTTTTCCGATACGCGATGGTATCGAGGAAATTCGGTCGGTGCCTAAAAAGTATCGAACTCGATACCCAGCCCTATCTATGAGAGTACCGAATAATAATTTTTACACCTCCTACTATGCAATTGGACAATAATTGTGAATAACAAAAAATAACAATAAAAAACACCTATGGGAAAACAGTACTGAAGCACACTGAATAACCTTCAATTTCATTGCATCTCCTCTACCTCTTGAAAAATGAGAGTGACCTCTAAATAAATAACACAGCAACACAAAATGGTTGTTATAAAAGCATAATAATAATCTATTATTCAAAAATGATTCTTGCACTAAATGAGGTGGTCCAACATAACTTGTTGTCCTATTACCACCCACAGAGACATCAATAATAATACTCCAAAGAAATTCTGCATAAACACCTATTATTATTATTCATGATTTCATGGCCCCGGCCCATTTAATTTCCGCATCGCTCCCCTGTTCCATTATTTCCTTGGATGGACATTTGCTGATTGCCCTCCGCTAAGTCAAACAGACCATAAAGCCCTGGTTGACATGACCTAGTCTGCCCCGAACCTCGCTGACGGCCTCTCAACTCATAAATCTCACAGCCTGCTCCAGGGGCATGATGGGTGATATGTTTATTGGCAGTATCAACAAGGCAGCAGACGGTCTCTGTGGCGATTAAGGACAGGCCCACACAGCAGCTGGCATTTCTCGATAAGATACTCGCTGGGAGCGCAATACAATGCGCGCCTGTTAATGTGAACCACTTCTATTATGCAGTAACTGATGACATCGGAATAAAGATTTATCTGGACCGCTGACAAAAGCGACTGTATGCATGAAGCCATTCAGATTTGCTTGGCAAGAATTCATGTAGACAAATGAAACCCCCGATCCCCGAGAAACTAGATTTCCCCTAATTTCTCAGGGTAGGTAACAAATGTGCTGTTAAACCTGGAAAGAAAGTGGATTGAGTGAAAAAAAAAATTGGTTTCTCATCTATTTCGTGCTATAACGTGCTTTTGTTTTAATAGCCTGATATAAATTTTTTGCCAACTGCACTTTTTAACAAGCCTCGATCCCCTATCGGCGTATATGTGACAGCAGAATGCTTAAAAAGGAAGTAGGGGCTTTAGACAGGAAACCCATTAAAACTAGACACCACCACATCTTCACGTCATCAGTGATATGTCTAATAAAGCTGATATGTCTAATAAACCTGATCTTTAAAAAAAAACAATGTAAGTTCAGATGTGTTTGTTGAAAGCAGCAGTATAAAGTTCCAAGAGGTTTTGATTGTTTGTTCTTGACTGTTTGTTGCAGAGATTCCTGTTGCTGCACCCACAGCCACCTACAGCAGTTCAGAAGAGCCCACAGGTGAGTTCAGGAAAGCAAATAAAACCTGCGTATAAAAATACTTTCAGGAACTTCAAATTCACTTACTTAATAAGGCTTAGCTCTATATGGGAAGATATTCCAAACACAAATTTGTGTTTATTGTTTGGGATTTTTTGCGCTTTGATTCAAACATTCTATGCAAACGGCAAAATACGAATTGCAAAATGTTGATAATTATACCTTGAAAATGTTTTGTTTTACAATGTTTCTGTATGAAGTTTGACATGCTGAATACAAAAATCACATTACTTTTTGTGTGCCATTAACAGTGCTCATGAATACAAAAAATATCAGCAACTTACAAGTTGATACAAGCTAATCTATTTTTAATCATGCAGAAAAATGACATACGTGCGTAATACTGAGCTAACAAATGTCAGTTTAACATAAACAGTTACCAAAAGTGAATCATCCAAAACTTCAGAAGTGTACACTGGATGTGTACACTTTTGTTTTTAATGACTAGTCCCACACTGTTCTGGAATGTTCCAGAAGGTTTTAGAATGTCCTTGCAGAAGCTAAATTATTCTTAAAAAAAAAAAAAACATGCAAAATCAGTAAAAAAAAATATATGTACTAAATCAATGTTTCATAATTAATGGTAGAAGTTCTCAAATTTACCTGGTCTAAATTTTTACCAAAATAATGATGCTACATGAAAATAAACAATATAATAATAATTAGCACCACAAAATGACAGAACCATAAAAATTTTAATGAAACTATTTTTTTCTACATTGTGTAATAATAGTAATAATTATACTACTACTACTACTACTAATAATAATTTAAAATAATATATTAATAATAATTTTTAAAGTCTTCTCTCAATTAATTTCTTAATGGTGGAAACATGCTTCGATAACTTTTACATATAAATAACTTTTAAAATTAATTAATTTTATTATAAAAAATTATAAATGTATATAAAGTTATATATATATATATTTACTTTATTGTATATATAGTTTGTATATATAACTATATCTAGTTTATATATGTATACACACCCGCACACACACATATACTGTAAGTGTAATACATAAAGAAGAGGAATAAACTGGAACACAATGACTTAAATTATTTTCAATATATGAATCACATTAATTACTGTATATTATATATTAATAATAATATATGAATCTGCCTTCCAATTTTTAGTATACTGTAACTGTGTTAGTTTGTCTCTCATGTCATGCCAAAACAAATCTAATCAATATTTCATGTCCATTTATGTGATATATATATATAATAAATATAAATATATCAATTGAAAAGTAAATTTATTAAGTATCTAAAAATATTTAAAATATTAGTAAATATATTAAGTGTCCAAAAATAAAATACAGCTAGCACAGTATTTTTTTTACAAGCCTGTTTTTGTTCATTTCAACATGATTTGTATAGCACTTTTCACCATACATATTGTTTTAAAACTGCTTTACGGAAAATGCTTGTTTCAATGTTACAATTAGGAAGCATTTTTTAATCAAATAAATATGTGGATTCAAGGCAAGGCAAGGCAAGGAAAGGAAGTAAAATAATCATTAAAAAAATCACAACAATAAAACAGAAATAGAAAAATCATTATACATAAAATACAGTGTAATCAGTTCAGACATAGCACAGTGCTCATTCAATAAATGCACAGCTAAACGTCAGACCTCTTATTTTCTTTATTGATTTTTCTGTCCTACTAAAAATACTATAAAGAAATTGAATGACAGAATGACAATACAAAACATGAAACATCACAATATTATAAATTATATAAACTACTATTCAAAAGTTTGTGGAATTAATATTTTTATTCATCAAGGATGCATTAAATTGATCAAAAGTGACAGTAAATCCAGTTATAATGTTTCTATTTCAAATAAATGCTGTTACAGTGTTTCAAACTCTCTAGTCATCAAAATACATGTTTTTTTAAACTATTTTCAAGATTTGCCATCACAGGAATCAATTATGCTTTAAAATGTATATATATATATATATATAAAAATAAAATAAAAACAGATAAAAACTGTAATAATATTTCACAATATTACTGATGTTACTATATTTTTGATCAAATAAATGCAGCCTTGAGACTACTTTCAAAAAGATTCTGGCCGCAATCTTTTGAACGGCACATAGAATATGCTCAAAATTTGATTAATATTTACATGATGTATTCTAAGAATAAACAGATTTCATTGAAAAGGGGCCAAACCCTATATGTAATAGTAAGTTTAACCTCATTTCTTACTCTCTTTACCTGTCCTGCTGTAGTTTACTGTGAGGACACTCCGGTGTGGCTCCCCAGCGGAGCAGCACAGTTGTGCTTGAGGGACTCTTATTAAGCAGACATTTGTCCCTCCACAGGGGATGTCCATTATGGAGGGGACGTGGGTGTAATGGGCAGCGTCAATGGCCGCCCAGTCTTATCAAAGAGAGGCAGGATGAGGCGAACAAGGGCCGTCGCCACACAAAAGCCGCCTGTCCTCCGTTCACGCATTTACATGGAAATCAGGCGTGGCTGATATGGACTCGCCAAAATCATTTACTTTATTGGGATGCCTCCCCCTTCTCTGCACTTTTTCTCCCTCCCTGCCTCCAGTTCTCCCCCCTTGGTCCTTCACATCCTAATTCTACGCACCACCCCCCAAAGCTGCCAGACATCTCGCTCTTCTAGCCCTCAACCCCCCTTTTACGTTCCCCCTTCAAACTTTTTTTTATTTTTTTTATTCGGGTTGGTGGTTTTTTCCTGCTTCGCCGTTGCCCAGGTAACCTCATTCAGACGGAATATAAAGGGACATGAAAAGGGTGGATTGGACAGAGGGCCGGAGAAAATAATGAAGTTTGTCCATATTCAGGCGAAAGCTGAAAGGTCTTCTCGCTCCCATCTCTTCCAGTCGGCCAGAAATCTCGCAGTTATTGCGCTATGTGAAGTAGCTGTGACGAGAGACTCTCGGGTTTTGGTTTGCGTCAGGAGAACCGAGCTAATGCTCTGGTTTGGTATATTTTTGATCAAATAAATGCAGCCTTGAGACTACTTTCAAAAAGATTCTGGCCGCAATCTTTTGAACGGCACATAGAATATGCTCAAAATTTGATTAATATTTACATGATGTATTCTAAGAATAAACAGATTTCATTGAAAAGGGGCCAAACCCTATATGTAATAGTAAGTTTAACCTCATTTCTTACTCTCTTTACCTGTCCTGCTGTAGTTTACTGTGAGGACACTCCGGTGTGGCTCCCCAGCGGAGCAGCACAGTTGTGCTTGAGGGACTCTATTAAGCAGACATTTGTCCCTCCACAGGGGATGTCCATTATGGAGGGGACGTGGGTGTAATGGGCAGCGTCAATGGCCGCCCAGTCTTATCAAAGAGAGGCAGGATGAGGCGAACAAGGGCCGTCGCCACACAAAAGCCGCCTGTCCTCCGTTCATGCATTTACATGGAAATCAGGCGTGGCTGATATGGACTCGCCAGAATCATTTACTTTATTGGGATGCCTCCCCCTTCTCTGCACTTTCTCCCTCCCTGCCTCCAGTTCTCCCCCCTTGGTCCTTCACATCCTAATTCTGCGCACCACCCCCCAAAGCTGCCAGACATCTCGCTCTTCTAGCCCTCAACCCCCCTTTTACGTTCCCCCTTCAAACTTTTTTTTATTTTTTTTATTCGGGTTGGTGGTTTTTTCCTGCTTCGCCGTTGCCCAGGTAACCTCATTCAGACGGAATATAAAGGGACATGAAAAGGGTGGATTGGACAGAGGGCCGGAGAAAATAATGAAGTTTGTCCATATTCAGGCGAAAGCTGAAAGGTCTTCTCGCTCCCATCTCTTCCAGTCGGCCAGAAATCTCGCAGTTATTGCGCTATGTGAAGTAGCTGTGACGAGAGACTCTCGGGTTTTGGTTTGCGTCAGGAGAACCGAGCCAACGCTCTGGTTTGGGTCCAAAAGGTGGCTGGCGTTGAAGTGACTCCATCAGCCAGGCCTCAATGTGGGGTTCAAATCTCCACGGCGGTGTCAAATAGATCCGCTGAGCGCTAGAGTTATAAATCATAGCGCGCTGGACACCGTCCCTGAGGTGTATATGTGGAAAGCTGCGTTTAAATGAGGATTGGCTATTGTGGGCATTGTGACGGGGGTGTTCTGTGTCTGAATGAAGTTTAAATGACCTGTGAACCCCCTGCCCTGACATCGCTGAGTAAGTGGGGGGATTTGGGGAGGCGCTGATAATTAGGGTGAGAAAATTACTGGGTTGAGTGAAGAAAAGATTAAATGATTAAATAGCCATTAAGTCTTAATTAGGTCTAACTCAGTCACTAAAAGTGCGTCAGTGTTATTACATTAGACAGTATGATACAAAACAATTGGCATCTGCAAACAAATTATGCTTTTTGCTGTTATTTTTAACCAGTTAGTCCCAGAATTTTCTTTTGTAAATGGGACATTGATTGTTTTATTATTAAACTTCTTTTAAATGTCATGTGGTTTGATACGTTGTGATCTATTGAAAAGATATTCATACATTTGGGCCACTTTGTATCCATTTTCAATAATCCTAGAAATCCTATGATATGCACATTTCTAAGGCCTCTCGATTGTCAATGTGAGCAAAACTTTGCTGAAAACCTATTGTTCATGATCTGCTACATGCCTTGTGTCGTCTGATTGATGGTTTATACTTTTTTTTGCATGTAAAAGTCCATTTAGTATCATTCTAATAACCGTCCCCCTTCTGGTCGTGGTTCTCCTGTCTTTTAGCTGTGAAATCTTTCATATTTTTCTAAAATATATGTGAGAATAACTTTTATATTGTTTGATATATTTTAAAATGAACACCTACTGGACTAATAGGTTTACTTGATTATCCAAACATATTTTTTGTAGAAAAATCTTGTTAAAATGTGAGTATCAAAGATGATACAACAGGCTTTTGGGAAATGCTATTAACTGTTATTTTACGGTGTCCTTGTAACAAGTTACATGTACTTACGATTACAATAACAATAAATTATGCATAATTACATGCAAGTAACCCTAATCCTAACCATATAGTAAGTACATAGTTAATTAATATTACTCAGCACTTACATGTATAATTACACTGTAACAAGGACACAAAATAAAGTGTAATCAAAATGTTTATTTGTTAATCTCTCATTTATCATTGTATTGCATTAAACTGTATATTTTACCTCACAATAAAAACTACAGTGCTTTGATCATAAAACATTTAAATATCATCTTACTAAGACAAACTCATTTTGTTGTTTCACCCAGATTTTACCTGCGTTTCACTAGTTTTCTGTTATCGTCCTCAGACTGTGACTCCCACTGTAAGACCCCCAAGGGCAAGATGAAGGTCACCATGAAAAAATACTGCAAAAAAGATTTCGGTAAGTAGCTCCTATTGAGAACTGCCTGCTTCCTTTTCACTTCACATCGTTAGACATCTTTCTCTTCTACGTCTTTTCTATCTCTCTCTTTATGTGCGCCCCCTCTCTCATAGTGCTGACAGCTTATTCAGAGGCTAAAGGTTTATGTTATAGCATCAAAGCGTGTGAACTCAGCAGGTTTCTCCAGATGGACACGCTCAAAGTGCCTCGCAGCATCTAGAGGACAAAGGGGACAGCTGGTTCCTGTTGAAAGCAGAGATTTCACAGGTTTAAATACTAATATAGTTAATATAATAACAGACTTATAGAAGTTCAAGAATGTAGTTATAGGTTTTAAGGTTAGAAGTGGCACAACAGAAAATGTGGTCAGTGCAGGTTTTTATCATCTTCTTTGAGAAATTTCTTCCACATATGAGAAACATATCAGATTACAAAGAAAAAAATATATACAGAAAACTCTGCATGCACTCAGTTTCATATATTAAATTAAATAGCTGAATTAGTGGAACAAGGCACTAGCATCAGCAAAGTGGTGGATTTGATTTGGGTTTGGAAAGTTTTTTATTATTTTTTATATATTTTAATGCTCACCAATGCTGCATTTATTTGACCAAACGCACAGTAAAAACAGTAATATTGTGAAATATTATTACAATTTAAAATAACTATTTTCTATATGAATATATGTTAAAATGTAATTTATTTCTGTGATGCAAACCTGAATTTTCTTCACTTGTCACATGATCCTTCAGATATCATTCTAATATGTGACCCTGGACCACAAAACCAGTCTTAAGTCGCTGGAGTATATTTGCCAAAAATACATTGTATGGGTCAAAATTATAGATTTTTCTTTTATGCCACAAATAATTAGGATATTAAGTAAAGATCATGTTCCATGAAGATATTTTGTAAATTTCCTACTGTAAATATATTAAAACTTAATTTTTGATTAGTAATATGCATTGCTAAGGACTTTGTTTGGACAACTTTAAAGGCAATTTTCTCAATATTTAGATTTTTTTGCACCCTCAGATTCCAGATTTTCAAATAGTTGTATCTCGGCCAAATATGGTCATATCCTAACAAGCCATACATCAATGGAAAGCATATTTTATGACTGGTTTTGTGGTCCAGAGTCACATACAGGTGCATCTCAATAAATTAGAATGTCGTGGAAAAGTTCATTTATTTCAGTAATTCAACTCAAATTGTGAAACTCGTGTATTAAATAAATTCAATGCACACAGACTGAAGTAATTTAAGTCTTTGGTTCTTTTAATTGTGATGATTTTGGCTCACATTTAACAAAAACCAACCAATTCACTATCTCAACAAATTAGAATATGGTGACATGCCAAGCTGATTAACTCAAAACACTTGCAAAGGTTTCCTGAGCCTTCAAAATTGTCTCTCAGTTTGGTTCACTAGGCTACACAATCATGGGGAAGACTGCTGATCTGACAGTTGTCCAGAAGACAATCATTGACACCCTTTACAAGGAGGGTAAGCCACAAACATTCATTGCCAAATAAGCTGGCTGTTTACAGAGTGCTGTATCCAAGCATGTTAACAGAAAGTTGAGAGGAAGGAAAAAGTGTGGAAGAAAAAGATGCACAACCAACCGAGAGAACCGCAGCCTTATGAGGATTGTCAAGCAAAATCGATTCAAGAATTTAAGTGAACTTCACAAGGAATGGACTGAGGCTGGGGTCAAGGCATCAAGTTGGTCCACTGTGTTTTTTGAAAACCAAAGTCACTGCACCCATTTACCAAGAAATTTTGGAGCACTTCATGCTTCCTTCTGCTGACCAGCTTTTTGAAGATGCTGATTTCATTTTCCAGCAGGATTTGGCACCTGCCCACACTGCCAAAAGCACCAAAAGTTGGTTAAAATACCATGGTGTTGGTGTGCTTGACTGGCCAGCAAACTCACCAGACCTGAAGCCCATAGAGAATCTATGGGGTATTGTCAAGAGGAAAATGAGAAACGTCTCGGTTATGTATGGTAACCCTTCCCTGAAGGAGGGAACGGAGACGTCACGTCAGATGACCGATGAAATTGGGATCTCGCTTAGAGGGACCAATCTCAGGGACCGGACATGAAGTTTTCAGAGGTCTGGACGCGGGTGCCAAGGTGTGCCCCATCTCTGAGTTAGTAAATCCTTCCTCAGAGGAATCGGCGATGGAGGGGCTGTCGTGAGGAGCATTAGTTCAGGGAACCAGGTCCGGGAAGGCCAATAGGGTGCCACCAGCAGGACCTGCTCCTCGTCCTCCCTGACCTTGCACAGCAACTGTGCCAGAAGGCTCACTGGGGGAAATGCATACTTGCGAAGGCCCCGCGGCCAGCTGTGTGCCAGCGCGTCTGTGCCGAGTGTTCCCTCGGTCAGGGCGAAGAACAACTGGCAGTGAGAGGTTTCTGGAGAGGCAAACAGGTCTACCTGAGCGGCTCTGAAACGTCCCCAAACCAGCTGGACCATCTGGGGATGGAGTCGCCATTCTGTTCTCTCAAGGGAACAAGGGGTACCTCCGCAACTTACGTGAAGACACGGGGCAACAGGGACAGCCCGGAGGGCAGGACCTCGTACTGATATGCTCGTCCTTCGGATGCAATGGTCTGTGGTGCGGAAGGGTCGACACATGAAGTACGCGTCCTTCAGGTCGACCGCTGCAAACCAATCTCGGGGACGGATGCACCCGAAGATGCGTTCCTGCGTCAACTTGAACGGTAACCGGTGAAAGGCCCGGTTCAAGACACGCAGGTCCAAGATTGGTCGTAACCCACCGCCTTTCTTGGGTACAATGAAGTAGTAGGCCACAGGAGCGCTGCTCTTGTTTCGGCGCTGGCAGGGGGGCCGCCCTCGGCGATGGCAGCAGCTGCACGCCGGGGCAGGATGTACCTGATGGCCTCAGTCTGCTTTGGTCAGCGGAGAACCGCTGGGCAAGTTCTCCACCGTGTCGCCGACAGGCCGGCCTGGGACACAGGGGCGTTCAAGAATCGTGTCTTGTCCGTCTCGCACATGTCAGCCAGCCAGAAATGGCACTCCCGTACCACCATACTGGACATCGCACGACCCAGAGACCGCGCCGTAACCTTCGTCGCTCGTGGTGCGAGGTCCGCCGCGGTGCGGAGTTCTCTGCGAACTTCTGGGTCGTGACCACCCTCGTGCAAGTCCCTCAGTGCCTTGGCATGGTGCACTTGCAATCACGCCGTAGCGTGTAAGGCAGAGGCAGCTTCTCCACAGGTCGGGTAGGCATCGCTGGCCAGTCGAGTACCTACAGACCCGGGAGGGGAGGCACGGTTCTCCCTGCCGGTTGGAGGCAGTATTAGGACACAGCTGCATCGCAACCAACCGCTCCACCGGGGGGACCCTTGTAACCCCCTAGGAGGAGGATCCAGCAAATCAGTTTCCAGCAGTAAAAAGGTGCCATCCACCTTGAGGGCTCGGGACACGGTGAAAGTCTTCACTCGAGCCCTACTCCTACGGCGGCCCGGGAAAGCATAGCCATTATTTCTGGATCCGATTCAGGCATTGCTACGGTCCCGGAGGAGAGCAG
>NW_015505231.1:152548-164085 GCF_001515645.1 Sinocyclocheilus grahami
CCATCCACGAAAGCCACCTCAGCGTGCTTCATGCCCAGGCACGAGAGGCAGCGATCGTGACCATCACCCAGCGCCAGGTAACGACCGCATCCAGAACGCCCGGGTGATACGTTGTCTATAGCAAGACCCACATCGTCTTTATAAAGACGTAACGTCAAGTTTGCCAAGCAACGTCGTCTTTAAAAAGACGCACCCGAAATTGCTCTTTTAGGGGAAAAAGCTCTTTTAGCGTGCTAAGGCGCACAGGGGAGATGATCATCTGCAACACAAACAGGGGGTAGTGCAGCCTGATGTGTGCAACCCACTTGACGCGGGAAACCACCACCGCTGAAGCGCCGTCCGCCAACACGAAGAGCTCTCCAAGAGCGCGCTGAACTCGTTCAGTCTTCTTCTCTCAGTAGAGTAGTCAGGAGCAGAACGATGTGATCGCTCGGCTCTGAAGCAAAAAAACCTGAATATGCGCTGCATCTGCTGCCTACTGATACTCACGCTGTAATCAGCAGCAGCTGGATGCAATAATCGCATGCCAATGTGCATTGGCTCGTTTAGTTTACACTCGAAGTAGATTGGTCCCTCTAAGCGAGATCCCAATTTCGTCGGTCATCCTGTGTGCATTGAATTTATTTAATACACGAGTTTCACAATTTGAGTTGAATTACTGAAATAAATGAACTTTTCCACGACATTCTAATTTATTGAAATGCACCTGTGTGCTGATTTGCTGCTCAAGAAACATTTCTTATTATTATCAATGTTGAAAACAGTTGTGTTGCTTCCTATTTTGGTGGAAACCATGGCATTTTTTTTCAGGATTCTTTGATAAATGGAGTTAAAAATGTAATGATTTCCTTCTGATAATCATATTACTTTCTTTAAAAAAAATCCTACTGACCACAACTGTACTATAAATTGGATTACATGAAATGAATGTCTACATTTAAACTACATATGTTGTACTTCACCTTATATCAGGCTGCAGTATAAAGGCTCTTGCATGCAAATGTGGTAGAGGCAGAATCTCTGTTTGACTGTGCACAAGTCCTCTGGCTGTTTGCAGAGTGGAGAGAAAGATGTTTGATTTCACAGTGTGATATCATAAACTCATTCCTGACTGGCCTCAAGTCTGGAAACACATCAGATCTGCGGTGTCCAAGAGTGAGGACCGCACTGCCTCTGCTCAAAACACTGCCAAGCCAGAAAGAAAAAAAGAAAATGAAGAAAGACAGACAGACATGTGTCCCTAAATAGATGCAATGCATGTTTCTAACATAAGCAATGTTTCAGGCTGTACTAAAACCTGGAAAAAATATAACCGAACATTATGTATGTGAATATATATGTGAGAAATCCCTGATAAAAGCATGTTGAAAACTGTACATGCTTAAAAATAAAGGTTCTTTATTGGCACCCATAAGAACCTTTAACATCCATGGAACCTTCTGTTGCACAAAAGGTTCTTTACAGTGGAAAAGAGTTCTTTAGATAATTAAATGTTCTTCACACCTTATTTATTTCCAGACTTAAATAAAAACTTTCCAGATTGTCAGACACGAGCGTATAAGAAGGCCTCAGCGTGCCTGCAGCATTTAGCACAAATCGAAATGTGACTTTGCGGCTAAAACTGTTGAAGACAGAATTAAAGTTATAGATACACAGGTGTCCAATTTATCCCACACACACAGGCCATTTGAAGTGCAATTTCCTCATTAATCAGTAGCACCTTATCTATATTAACATCTCTTACTGCTCATTACTTGAGATGACTCATTTGCAATCCCTCTCTGGTTTCCAAAACATTTTTAGGCATCCCCTGGGGTGAAGTTGATAATATTAATATAGATAACATCCACCGGTTGAATCAGCAACCGCACAGACTAGCAGAACAATAAAATCAAGTAGAGAAAGCGAGAGAATTAATGGCGTTGCTGGTCTTCTGTAGCTGCTATCGTTCAGGCCGTGATATTAAGTTTCATTTGTTTTTCACTCTTAACCACAAGTGTTCATACTCGGAGGTTGTTCTCATAGGGAAGTCGTTCATCATGATAGGACAGGTAACACTGGCTAAGCCGACTGCAGTATAAATCTCGTTGGGTGGGAGTATGAAAGGGCTAATGGTGTGTCCCTGTTCAACCGGCCCCCATGTGTCAGAGAGACCCCATGATTTGTATTTTTCTGCACATTTAAAACAGACAATAACAGTTATGTTTGCAGGTCTAGCTAAGAACTACAATAAAGAAAAACTGTTTTTCTATTTGAATATATTTTAAAATGTAATTATTCCTGTGATGCAATCATTACTCCAGTCTTTAGTGTTACATGATCCTTCAGAAATCATTCTAATGTGCTGATTTGATGCCTAAAAAAAAAGAAGCTGACTGACCCCAAATATATTACTAATAAATAAGTAAGTAAAATATATAAATAACGTTTGGGGTCAGCAAGATTTTAGATACTTAACACTACCAATGCTTTTAATGTTTTCAAAGAAGCCTCAGCAAGACTGCATTTATTTAATCAAATATATAGTAAAAATGTATTGTAAAATGTAATTTAATTTAAAATCTAATTACTTCAGTCTTCAGTGTCACATGATCCTTCAGAAATCATTCTAATATGATGATTTGCTGGTCAGTTACTGTATTATCAATTATTACTGGTATTATTTATATATTTTTGTTGAAACCATGATACATTCTTTGATGAATAGAAGGTTCAAAAGAACAGCATTTATTTGAAGCAAAAATCTTGGTAACACTTTACAATAAACTAACAATGGAAAAAACCTCTAAAGCATTTATTAATCTTAGTTAATGTTGATTTCTACCTTTACTAATAATACATTATTAAAATCAATAGTTGTATCTATTAATGTCATTTAATGGACCTGAGCTAATATGGACTAACAATGAACAGCTGTATTTTTATTAACTAACATTAACAAAAATGTATAAATAGCCTACTGTAGCAAGCAAATGTATTGCACATTGTTAGTTAATGTAAATGCATAGTTAATGCATTAAATGGTTAACAAATGGAACCCTATTGTAAAGTGTTACCAAATTATTTTGTAACATTATATATTATAAATGTCCTTACTGTCACTTTTGATCAAATTGCTAAATAAATGCATTAATTACCTTAACTTTTGGGAATTGATCCAAGAGTTACCCTATTTTAAAATGGTAATGCATCATGGGG
Source organism: Sinocyclocheilus grahami (assembly GCF_001515645.1). Classification (NCBI taxonomy): domain Eukaryota; kingdom Metazoa; phylum Chordata; class Actinopteri; order Cypriniformes; family Cyprinidae; genus Sinocyclocheilus; species Sinocyclocheilus grahami. The sequence continues at coordinate 155,747 of NW_015505231.1, forward strand.
TTACACTTTATTTGAAGGTGTCCTTGTTACAGTGTAATTATACATTTAAGTACTGATTAATATTAACTACTTACTATATGGTTAGGGTTAGGATTAGAGTTTGACTTAGGGTTACTTATATGTAATTATGCATAATTAATTGATATAATAGTAAGTACATGTAATATGAGTAACAAGGACACCTTAAAGTAAAATGTTACCAATCATGGTTTCCACAAAAATGTTAAGCAGCAACATTGATAAGAAATGTTTATTGAGCAGCAAATTAGCATATTATGAAAACACTGGCAATAACAGTATGACGTTTAATATCAGAGATGCTGATAGTTAATTCTAGACAAATTTGGACCTCCACTCATACAATGCTCTGCACCCTTGTCTGGTGAGACAGTCTCAGTGGAACGGCAGCGAATGCTTTTATTAAAACAAAACAAATTGTCCAGAACCCACAGGACGTTTACACTACTTGGTAGAGCTGTATGGAAGCATATAGGTAGCGAAATTCAATTTAAAATGCAATATGCAAAATGGCAATGCAATATTTAAAATGGCAATGTATTTCTGTATTTAAATTGACATTTTCCATTACCCATGCAAAGTGCATGTTTGTTGCAAAAGGAAAATGAAAATTAAATTATATAAATTAAATTAAATTGAATTTTGCTACCTATATGCTTCCATAGAGCTGATACATCCAGCTCTCTGTTGCTTTTAAATCTGCCCAGCGCTGGCGGATGAGACAGACAGAGGGGCGAGAAAGAAAGAAATACTCCCTGTTGATCCGCTTTTGTTTGCCGTCACTACGGAGACAGCGGTCCGAAAGTGTGGGGGGAGAATGACAACGAATCAAAGAACCGTGTGTGTGTGTGTGTCAGTGTGTGCACGGAGCTCCTTAGCATTGCCACATACACACGGCAGAGCAGCAGTCAGTGCCCCGGTGTAAGCGGCTGGGCGTAGGGCGTCCCAGCGGAGAGCTCACAGGAGCTTCAGTGTGGTAATCAGGCGCACTAATTAGATTAGAGGCCGGCTTGTGTACCGCGTGCGGCTCGTGTTCCAGCACACTGGCCGCGGACACTGAAAACCAGCGGGACATCTGGCAAATCTATGGGCCTCTTCCTTTTTTTAAATTCATTTCTCTCCCACTCTCAATCAGGAGAGAAATCCCTCACCTTCTAGCTCTTTTCTTTCTCTCTTTCTCTTCACATTGTCATGACGGAGAAGAAAAGTGGTCTCATCCCATTCAGCCGATCTAACAGAGCTTTGGAGATGGATGGCTTTGCTGGCCTGTGCCGTGTGGCCTCATGCAAAAGAGGGTTTAACTCGCCAGATTAAACAGGCACTTTAACATAGTCTCATTGTATTGTGCATAGCTATTTATTCTATGTTATCACCATGATATATCAGGATATAGATATCTGCATATATATTTGATGAATGTATCAGGAAAAATTTTGAATTTATTTTCATTATTCTTAATAATTTTTTTTGTCTTCACTTGTACATTTCAACTTCCCTGCAGTGTGACAAATTAATTTTTAAATGGAAATATTACATGTTAATCAGTTAATATGAGCTCATGAAGGCAGCCAGTATGCATAATAATTATAAAAGTTTAACAAAATGGGGTTTAAAGTAATGTCGGATGGATGGCATATCACACCACAGCAGGTGAAAGCTAGAAATAGAAATGATTACAATAATTCATGCTGAGAAATGAAAATTGTATTGCTCAAATTCAACCCAAATTTGCTCATGTTGCTCACTGACTCGGTTCAGACTTACTGGAGTCTCATTCCGTTTTCATTCATGTTTAAACATGTTTAATTTAATTTATATCAGCTTTGTTAACTTAAATATGTTTAGAGGGGAAAAAACAGAACTGTTGAAATGCTCTAAGAGTAAAGAGCTATAAAAAATTTTTTTTTTTTTAAATAATAAAAAGATATAAATAGATAAAATATATGATATACAAGCATTTATAAGCATGTAAGCAATTTTTTAATAAAAGTTTATAAAAACTATAAAAAAAAATCATAGCAGCTTTACTATTTTGATTATTTTGGTCTTGAAGGTGATTTTGGAAGAATGAAATGAAATGTTTGAACTGATATTGAAGAATTAGTTGTATTTAATTCAACTACTGATCTTTAAAAACTGATGAAAATTCAACAAGGCTTAAATGAAACCTGGGAACTCTATGAAGTCCTGTGAAAGAGCAAATTCTGAGTAATAAAATCATATCCGAAATAGTGCTGTTAATTGATTTTAAAAAAGTAACTAATTAATTTTTTCTGAAATTAATCATGATTAATGACCGTGATTAATCCCACCTAACATTAAAGTTTTTAAATATACTTTCATATTGCAATATTTTCACATTCAATCTTCAAATTAATGTAAAAACAACATAAAGACCGAATATTTTAATATTTGTTTAATGGCATCTATTTTTACGACTGAAGGCGAGTATCACTGATACCAATACTGATGTAGGAAATTGTTCTTTTTTCCCTAGTATTTAACCATTGACTATAACATTCTATATTACAGTATAAATGAGAGATATCAATTTAAACAGTTACTAGACTTTAAAAAATAAAAACTTCTAATTTAAGTGAACTTAAAACAATCTTCACATAAATCCATTATAATAAATGTCATATTTACCTGTGCCCTTCAGCAAGTTGGAGGAAATATACAGAAATTGGATAAAGTTATGAAACTCTAAGTTCTAAAGTAAATATAGTAATCCTTAAAGCTAAAAATTGATTGATTTTTCTTTGATTAACAGATATCACAGCAGCTGGGCTAGGTTATTGTTATTTGGCTGCTATTACTTTAAGAGCTGCCGCTGCTGAACATGGCATGGATCTGACATGCATGGTCGTAGTTTCTCATTGTTTTAATATCGTATGAATTCTTCTCATCTGGTATCTTGGTAAATATATATAATCATACAAAAAATGTATGAGACTCCAAAAGAGACACGCATCTTGAGTTTACTGGGGAGAAACGGTCTGTTAAAGAGATCGCCTTTCTCTGTCAAATTTTCTCTCTACAGCTGTAACTTGGGCAGAAACAAAGTTGACCTACTAACATATACAAACAAAACCTTTCATTTGACGAAGAAAAAACCTCACCGGGAGTCTTTCTCAATACCTGGACAAATCTGGAAAGCGTTTGCCACCCGCATGGCGTATCTGTGGCTCAGGGCTGCACTCAGACAGGAATTGTGCCCGTTTGGCAGGGTTTGATGAAACCAGTGCCAGTGATCACAGCATTAAAGCGTCACGCAGAGAGAGGGGGAAATATTTGATATATTACAGTAACACATTCTCAATATACGCACACTTTATATGTGTAAAACAAACAGTGATGACATCACTTTTAATATATTTTCAGCACTGAGCATTTAGGTTGGTTGGTAGGTTGGCCTTGTGTTAATGTGTTTGTTTAAAGGTTATACAATATATGCAATGCAATATACACAATGCTTTGTGGTTGCTAATGTATTCTGTGTAGTTTAAAGTGGTTTCTATGTAGTTGCTAATGTACAGCATTCTGTGTTGTTGCCAGGATTCTACTATGTGGTTGCTAACATATTCTTTGTGGTTGCCAGGATGTTGCTTAAGTGTTCTGGGTGGTTGACAAGCAGTGCTGGGTAGATTATTTAGAGATTACCATCTGTTACTGATTATAAATTACATGACGAAAACTGTAGTTAGCAACATTCAGTAGTCTGGATTACCCATATTAGATAAATCTATTATTAGGTAGTCTGACTAGTTTTTGATTACTTTTAGATTACTTTTGACCTAACTCATTAATCACATAAACTTGAATGGGATTATCGTGTAAAATCTGTCAGTGTAACTATACCATATTGATATAAAAATACAAAGAGAGAAAACATTCCATTCGCTGTAATTCTTTGTAACAACATGAAGTGCATTAAACATTACATTTATGTCAAGAATGTAAATGAAAAATGTATTGCTATTGTGTGAACAATATGTAATCATGCAATCCATAAAAAAGTAACTGTAGTCTGATTACAAGTATTTTAAAATGTAATGTAATCCAATTACAAGTACTTCATTTTTGGAATCTGATTACATAATCCAGATTAACGTTTTCTGAGTGGTTGCCAGAGTATTGCTATTGTGTTCTAGGTGGCTGTAAAGTGGTTGCTCAGTTGTTCTGGGTGGTTTCTAGGTGTTTGCTTTCTTGATCATGAATATGACCTAGTTTGCTCTCTCAAAATAGCACTTATTAGACAATTTTACAAAAAAAAAACATAATTCTAAACCGGACAAGCTATGCGGCGACGTTTAACATGTACGAGCAGAAATCCGCAAACACCTTTAATAAATCAAAGCGATTGTTTTCAACTATTTCAAGAAGCCCAACAGCACATTTTGAGTCAGTTTTCAACTCGCTGCCGTGGAGAAGCGAGAGCAGGTCAAGAGCGAGACCCGGAGCGGGATTCTCACGCTGGCCGGGCTCAGTTAGCTCATGAGCTCCAAACACATCCGCCATTCTTCTGCCACCTTCTCTGTGGCTGGGATGATAAACAGCGGCCCCCCTCCTCTCTGGGCCGCGCTACCCTATGCACACCCTTCTTTTCTTTTTATCTCTTGTTATTTGGATGGTGAGCGGGCTGCGGCCCAGAGAAACACAGGCGATGAATGGCGGGCCTGTGGGAGTGCGTTCTCGCAAATTGGGTGCAATTTGCTCACAGCCTCCCCCCCTGCTGCTCAATTGGGACATTCCTTTCAGCGATGGGGGCAATCCTTGCCTCCCTCTCTAAAGAGAGTGTTCACATTCAAGAGCGAAAAGAAAGAGCGCTAGGAAAGAAAAAGCACTTCCTGTGTCATTTTCACACAATGCTGTAATGGCATATTTCTTAAACATGACGTGCCACTGGTTCACGGGTTACTGGCCGCAAGGTGTGTGTGAGTGTTTCAGGGCAGCACAGCCATGCCTCGCCGTTACACACCGGGTCTAAATGTGTAATAGAGGTCATTTTTTTCTCCCTCTGGGCATCCTCCGCGTGTGAAACCACTTCACGTCAAGTCCAGATTAGCTGGCAATCTGTGAGTCTGATGATGGTGCTAAAATGGTGTGACCCGCAGGGATCTCTGCATTTGTTAGCGGTTACCACATGGACTGGACATTGACATCTGATGTCGGACTTTTTCCATTTGCACCGTAGTTGTGGATACTTAGTAAACTGTGTCCAGTTCATGGACACTGGATTGTTTTTTTTTCTCAATGAAAAGCTTTAGGATTTTGAAGGATTATTCAAATTATTATTATTTCTACAGTATTATTATTACAAATTATTATGCTTATATGAAATGCGAGAAAAAAAAAGGTTTTGAAAGTTTTAGTATATGAGTTCAATTATATGTTTACATGTAATTATATTATATGTTTATTTTTATTGCATCTTATCCTGTTTTGTTAAAAAAAAATTAGTTTTTTTGTATTTGTTTCTTAACTTTTAAGGTTCATTAAAACAATACCATTTACATAAAAAAATTAAGAATTAAATGAAATTAATTAAATTAAAATGCTTATGAAAATGTAAAAAAAAAAAAGCTGAAAAAAAATAACTAAAAAACAGGAGACTTCAGGAAATATCTCCATCTGCTTTCCATTTGATCTCATTGCTGTCTAAATGAAACAACTTATTAAAGAAATTCCAGGTTTGTTTTTTTCTTTTCTATGGGTGGTACTCAGATAAACTTCTTAAAGTTACAAAAAATCTTGAAGGTTCACACAAAAGATAATGAAGAGAACGGAATGGGTTGGTCTCCAATTTTCCATTTTATCAATATCAGGAGATGGAAGGAAGGAGTTTCTATGGCAACTTAAATTGTGGTCAAAAAGAGAAGTTATTTTCACGGTTGAAAGAGAAGTCATTTAATAATTCAATAATAATGTCAATTTAGAAATCAATAATAATTATTATTATTATTAACAACAACAATATATAAATATATATAATTTTATTTTCATATTATTTTCATAATTATAAAAATCATTTAAAATAAAACTTACAACTTTTATCTTACAACTTGTTTATTTAATATATAACTTTTTTTTTTTTGTTTCTGTGAATGTGTCCTCTAACATCTTTTAATCTGACTGTTTTCTCTGCAGCTGTCCAGATTCACGTGCTAAAAGGAGATAAGGCGGGTGAATGGTGGAAATTCACTATCAACATCATATCGGTCTATAAGCAGGGTGGACATCGCATTCGCAGAGGAGACCAGCTCCTGTGGGTGCGCGCTAAAGATGTGGCCTGCAAATGCCCCAAAATTAAACCGGGACGGAAGTACCTGCTGATGGGCTCTGACGACGACGACTCCCGTGGTCAGAGTGGCGTGGTGGCGGACAAGGGCAGCCTGCTCATCCCGTGGAAGGACCTGTGGGCCCGTCGGCTCAGGAAATTCCAGCAGCGTGACAAGAGGGGCAAGTGCTAGAAAAAACATGGAGGAAAAACAGAGAGATCAGGAGAGAAGGAAAGAAAAAATAAGGACGAGCAGATTGATTGACGATTGATCAGAACTGTGGTGAAGGACAACCAGTTGTGCAGTTTTGCCTTCCGTGGTTTAGCGTTTTTTTTCCCCATCAAGATTTTATTTTTTCATATCTTCAATTTTGCAGAATTTGCACCTACTATTAAGTATACATATATGTAAAGTTGTTTATGTGTGATCTTTTCTGGTGTCTCTTTATGATTTCTGTCTTTTTCCACAAAAGGTAAAAAAGAAACAAGCTACTGAGTCAGTTTATCTACGTGAACGTTTTCCTTCAGAAGAAGTTTGTTGGCGGTCAACATTTCAAAGTAAAAAACAGTGGGGTCCAAATCTCTGGGGTCACACTGATAATCTGGATTGAAAACAGAAAGCTGAAGACTTTAAAAATATATATATATAAAAACAAAGATGCATTCCAATGACAAAATATTTATAGTTTTTCAAATTTATTACTAAAAATTATATGACCTGTGGTGCAGTGGAGTTTTGAATCAACAGGGCTATGTTTGTTGATCATGTCCCAAACCCATTCCCCCACCTTCTGAGTAGAAATCTCCAAAAATAAAATCAATAAAATAAAATAAAAATGTCCCACTCAAAATATTATGATGATAATATATATATTTTTTTAATGAAACATTTTGTTCTAAATTAGAAACATTTCATTAATGCTCTCAGACTTTGGGGCCCCACTGTACATTATTTAGAGTTTGATTAAAAAGGTAGCAGTTGCGCGATTATGATAGAATCATAAAAAAACAGATCTGTTAAGCCAGTACTTGCCAAAATTACACATAGCATCCTTTACGTTCCTTCCTCTCAGATAGAAAATCTTTTGACAATACCTCACTCTTGCTGTTCAGAAGAATTGTGATTGGTTCAAAATTGCGTGACATCATAATGTTTATTTGGTGACAAAAGCTATGCCGACACTTTTGGCCTTTGATACGAACTGTGGTGATCTACCTTCTGTTCCATAACTAGTTGTAGTTTGAGTTTAGTTATAAAAATAGAGCATTATTTTTAACCACTTTATGATTTTTGAGTTGGAAAGAAAGTGTTTTTTCTTCATGAACAAGTTCCCTTTTCACTGATAAAAAATGTAGGTCACAATTATAATAAGCATAATCTTATTATATTTATAAAGACTTCCCAGATGTAGTATTTAAAACTCTCATCATTAAGAGTGAAAAATCTAATCTGAAATGTTCCTCGAGACATCAGGATGACTAGAGTTTGGTGAAATGTATACTAAATTTGAGACATTCTGTATGTCATTGCTAAGGTTTAGTGATAAAGTGATGGAGGATATGAGAAAAAAAACAGTGCACACAAGCCTGAATGGTTTATATTTACCAGTGTATGCAAATGCAAGGTTTCATCCACCAAAATAAATCAGATAAAAATGGCTCTTATTATTTAGAGAAACAAATAATTTTCTGTGTTATCGCTTATGTGGTACCTTTCTTTGTTCTGGTACTTTACTAAGGTGATATGCTCTACTGTTTTTGTATAGTTGTATAGTTTTTTTTTTGTACAATATTTAGTAGATTATATTCACATGCAATTAACCATTTTTTATGCCATGAACTTGATGTTCTGAAAATAAGAAAATTATTATTTTTTTCTTTGTTTACATGAGTTGGTAGTGTAGTGAGATGGTTGTACTATGTCTGTGTGACAGGAAAATACACACACACACACACACACACACACACACACACACACACACACACACATACACACACACACACACATATACACACACACACACACACACACACACACACA
>NW_015505231.1:165095-177948 GCF_001515645.1 Sinocyclocheilus grahami
ATATATACACACACACACACACACACACACACACACACACACATATATACACACACACACACACACACACACACACACACACACATATATACACACACACACACACACACACACACACACACACTTTAACATTCAGTCACTGTCCAGCTCTGAAACTATGACAGTGCCTATGAACTGAAAGTCAGTGGCTTGGTTTATTAAAGTGGCAATGGTTTATTAAAACTCACAAATGGTCTAGTTCTTTGGAGAAACCCTGACCTCACAAGTAGACTTTGACCAGTTTTCCAGACATTTTGGAAAATGACTCTGAACAGACTCCAAGACATTTACAATGTTCATGGTCCTCCTGTATATGATGTTTTACTGTGTACTTTGCAAAAGCTGTGTATTGTCCCGTAATGCATACTAATATATTATGATTCTCATAAATGAACATATTTAATGATACATGAACTCACATGGCTGTATGTTTATTTTTTATTCCAAATATGATCTTTTAAACATTATTACATTTATATTATTAAATATTATTTTTAGAAAAAAAACAGCAAAATGTATACAAATAATATCCATTCAATCAATTATATTGTGGCACAATAGTAAAAATGTCCATAAATAGTAGCAAAATCAATTCTAAGATGCACTTGAATTGTTTTATTGTATATATTTACAAATGCTTTCAACTTTACAGCTTATGCACCTGTAATATTGCTCGTATGAATGGACATAGTTATAAATACAGTAACTATAATGATATAAAATATAATACTTTTATGTATGATTTATTTAATTAATAATTTACTTTAAAATGTATTATTATTATTAAATGTATCTTATTTGTAGTAGTAATTGAAAATCATAACATTTAAAAGGACCTAATGTAACCCTGTGGCCAGAAAGAGATGTGTGATCTTCAACAGTACAAACTAAATCACTAACAATGCTTGATCAGAAAATAAAAATTCTGAATAGCAATATAAAAAAAATTATAAATTGAACAATGCCAAAAGCCAGAATAGTAAGCCAAGTTAAACAACCAAATAACGTCAACTGCCACATGGATGGGCCTGTTAAATGTGAAGCAAAGAGTTAGTGTGAGCAATAAATGTCACATGCAAGTAAAATACAGTCCTATTTTTGCAGCAAAACCCAGCAGCAGACGCGATAAGCTGCATCATCATTTACTTTGGCTGTCTGGACTTCAATAAAGAGAAGGGTTTTGAAGAATTACGTCTTCAACGTAAATGTCAAGGCATGTGTATTTTTAGATCATAACTAACCTAGTGATATATCAAACAGGTAAAGCACAGCACTTGGGAGCTCTCATTGATAACCTCAAATGAAAAGCATGTCATTTTTTAAGTTCACTTCCATCAGAAATCTTCTACATGGAGGAACCAAAACACTATGGCCAAGCTATCTCTTGTCCATCCATATGAGAAATACTGCAGGTGTATTAACGCGCAATAGTGTTGTTTCTTAATAAAGAAGCAAACTATTAGACTGAAATGGCAAAAACTGTGAAAGTATGAGAATAGACCACTAAAGTATAGTTGTCTGTTTCAGGACAAGCAATATAAGAGGAGACAATGACATTTTAAACATATGACTAAATGGAAATTGTAAATGTCCAATAATTGAGGGTGATATTCTAAGGGAAGAACCGGCTAAATGCAAACTCCCCGGCCTGCTCTCAAAACATTTATCTTAGACACACTCCCACCATTGTGTCTCTGTTAACAGCCATCAGGCACCTCCTAAAACAACGGCTTCCGGAATGTCTGCAAGTGTGTGGAGGGCTGGAAAGGTCAAGTTCAGATCACCCCAAGACAGGACAAGAACCAAAGGCCGTATTCTGTTCTCTGAGCATCGGATCGGTAGTTGTACCACAGCAGTGTGAATGGAAGGACGAATTAATGCTGTTTGTCAGGGTTTCTCAGCCTCAGCTTCAGAAGGAAATGACTATAAGGAATCTCAATTAACTCCTTGAGATCAGTCAACATTAGTCATTTAGATCGCTTTCATTCCTGTAAGGCTGAAGGAGAAATGTTTAATTTAGTGTTTGCTATCTCACAAGTTCTCTTCTGAAGAATCTCTCTCTCTCTCTCTCTCTCTCTCTCTCTCTTTCTCTTTCTCTCTCTCTCTCTCTCTCTCTAAGTAAACAATCCACAATTGGGATCTCATTTAGTTCTGAGGGGCTGCTTTTTTTAAGGGGTCACGAACTGAGAAACCAAAATTCCCTTGGTCTTTTGACATATTAGAGGTTAGTGTTATACGAAAATATCCTGTAAGTTGCAGAACTCAAACATTTCTTGTTAGTCTAAAAAGAGCTTGTATTGAAGGCACTCTGCCAAAACGACAGCTTTTGGAATGTTGAACTCTATGATGTAATAGTGTGGATAAGCACCACCTCCACAGAAGAAGATCAACACCTGCTTCTACATCACTGGCTGTTTAGCCCCGCCCACTGGAGCATTAGTGAGATAAGGAGAGAAGAGCAATACAGGATCACTGGACTTAAAAACAACAAAAACAAAACATGGCCTTCCAAAGGATCCTAATTCTAGGAAAGTGATTATTACTATGTTCAGTAGTTTGTTTAATACATTTCACTGTGGATTCTTTGGTAAATCAGTCGCAGTTTCGGCGCAGGCTTTGCAAACAGACTTTTACTGAAAGTTATGGACCTGACAGTAATACGACAACATGCAAGTAATCGTGTTCATTCTAATGCCTAATCTTAAATTATAGAAAGCGATCAAAGAGCGCTCCCTTTATAATCGCTGGAGCTGTCAGTCACACAGCACGAGTTTATATTCACTGACTCAGTCTACACTGCACAATGAATCTCTTATTTACATTGTGTTTGCACTGTTAGTTATGATGAAAGCTTTCGTGAAAGTGCAGAACTTGAGTTGCAATGAGCTACAATGCTCATCGCTGTAACCTTTCATGCAACGGGAGTAGATATAATGCTATAATCAATTAGTTCATCTCAACAGCTGTAATAGTAAAAATATAGTAAAAGTTTTTAAGAGAGATCCATATGTAATACTTATTTCATATGCAAAGATGTTAGCCAGTCATACTGTAGCAATGGGTGTTTCCATTAAAGTCTCACAGTAGACACGCCCCTTCCTTCTAACAGAGCGGTCAAATCAGAGGGCTAAAATCAGGGTAGAAAATATCCTTTTATTTCTGAATTATGACCATTTTTGATGTAAAAATCTTTAACATGCTTTAAAAATGCAGTTCATGCCCCACAGTCACAGTCACCAGTTGAGCCATCTCTGCACTACATTTCCCAGCATCCCTCTTGCCACTCACCTGCACTCCTTTGTCAATCACTCACACCTGGAATCTATCAGTGGATCCTCCTCACCTGTCGCTGCCAATCATGCTGTGTGGTATTTACTTAACCCAAGTCTCTATTTACTTACCCACATGTTTTCCAGTGATCTACTCCGTGTTCTCTGGCGCTCCAACGATCCTCTGCTCCTGCCATCCCACCTGGAAGAAAGGATGGACTCGTGAATCCACCAAACTCTATTCGCCACCAAGATACTTCTCCTCTCGCTGGTGTCTTGTCTTCTCCTGCCACAGTCTTCAATAAACCTGCTGTTATAATGATAATTATAATAATTAATTAATAATTCCTTACATTAATAGCGCTTTTCTGGGCACTCAAAGCGCTTTACATAGAAGGAGGGAATCTCCTCATCTACCACCAGTGTGCAGCATCCACCTGGATAATGCGATGGCAGCCATATTGCGCCAGAACGCCCACCACACACCAACTTATTGGTGGAGAGGAGAAGGAGCGATGAAGCTAATCAGCAGATATGGGGATGGTTAGGAGGCTATGATGGTCAGAGGCCAGTGGGCAAATTTGGCCAGGATGCCGGGGTTACACCCCTACTCTTTTTCGAAGGACATCCTGGGATTTTTAATGACCACAGAGAGTCAGGACCTCGGTTTAACGTCTCACCCGAAAGACGGTGCTTTTTGTCAGTATAGTGTCCCCGTTACTATTCTGGGGCATTAGGACCCACACAGACCACAGGGTGAGCACCCCCTGCTGGTCTCACTAGCACCTCTTCCAACAGCAACCTAGTTTTCCCAGGAGGTGTCCCATCCAGGTACGGACCAGGCTCAACCCTGCTTAGCTTCAGTGGGCGACCAGTCTTGGGCTGCAGGGTGATATGGCTGCTGACTTTTTATTTTATGTGTTACCATTGTGTTTGATGACACAAGGATGGCAAGTTTTTAATGAAAAGTCACATATTAAGCTTTGGAATGTAATGAAGTGTAAGTATAAGTTTCCCAAAATAAAAATATGGACACAGAAACTTAGAAAAATGTGCGTATAATTACAGTAACAGAGTAAAAATGCTTTAATGTCAATGGACTGATGTATTGTTTACATCCAGTTTGCCTCAGAATTGTCATAGTATAAATTAAACCAATTATTTTAATGATTATTATCATTATTTTTATGACACAAGATTTGTATGCAGTATTGAATTTAAGGGAAATCTGGAAAGTTTTGCACTTTCAATCTATTATTATTATCATTTTATTTCATTTTTTAACTTAATTATTTATTCTGCAATATCGAAGATTACCCTAATTTCCCCCAGCACAAAGGCAGAAGACGGCCACCAACCCTGATTAAACCCCATACATGCATGCGCTCGTGTTCCTATTTAAAAACCAAACCAAACAGGCGCGATGCTTTTCTTGTGTCTTGTCTCGTGAGCATCAGGGTTCAGCGTTTTCTTGTTGCCAGTTTGGAAACAAAGTGAATACACATTGAGCATGTGCACTTCCCAGTTCTCTTTCTCCCACCCCTCTAATTCTCCCCATCTCTCGCTCTCTCTGCTCCCACATGGTTTTCACAGAATGGCCCAAAGCCCTTGAGAATTGCTCCATGAGAAACAAATGCCCAGGCGCCTTAATGGAGTCCAAATCAGAGCAGGATTCAAAGAGGTGCTCAATATCAAGCGCTTCACCCAGTCACACTCACACACACACACCTACACACAAAATGGGGGCCCAAGTGTTTGACACCTACGCCCTTGGCATTTCTCTCTGTCCTTTTCCCTTATTCCTTTCACTCATTCTCTCCATTTCCCCCTCTCTTTCAGCGCTAATTTCTGGCTTACGAGACACGGGTACAAAGCCGCCTCTTATGTGCATAAGAGTGGCTGGGATTCCTCACCGCGCACAGGAATGTGAGGTTGGGTTGCTTTTATCTCATTAACATTTCCATGCAGGATTAAGGCACTTGGCCCTCAGGACCTGTATGTTATATATGTCAGCCTTTCTCTGGGATATATAGGTATACTCTTGCCGGCTGCAAGTAAACAACCAAAAAGACAATTCGCTAATGCTCAAGCACTCTTAATATTCATTCACACGCTTTCAAGAAAGGGCAAAGGCAGGTGTGAACACAATGCTCTTATTTCGCTGGTGGGACGACAACTAAGATGTGCTCTTCACATTCCAGGGCATAATACACAATCTTAAGTGTTTAAAAAACATTAGAAACACTATGTATACTTTACGAATTAAAACTTAGGGAAGAGTTTTTTTTTTTACCTCAGGGTAAAATAATTATAATAGTGACTTTACATTGAGTTTTTTTTTTTGTCATTTCCATCTGATCGGAAGCATGATTATCCGGTTAGATTCCTTTGTAACAGTTTTTTTTATTTTTAGAATCATGTGTAACTGAATTTTTTCACGGGTCCCTACAAAAAATAATCCTTTATAAATGCCAGTTTCACTCAGAATGTAAAACTGACCTGATGAGAATGCAGGCAGGCTATATTCAATTACTACGGTATAAAGTCACAATTATGAGATGTCTCAGACATGAGAAATAATGTATAAATCGTGAGACATAAAGTAAAAAATAATAGAAATAAAGCTGCATTTGCACACTGAAAACAGAATTGGTGTATAAACCAATTTTCACTTAATTTATAATTTAGAAAATTTATTTTCAGTTGTTATTAATGATAAAAAATGGCAAATAACACTACTGAATGTGGAAACTTGAAGTAGAAAGACTAAAATAGTATATTCTTGTAAAATGTACTCTAATAATCTTTGTAGAAAACATGCATCCCCACTATGCTGCAAAAAAATTTAAATCAGTATTTTTGTCTTGTTTTTCAGTAAAATATCAAAACATTCTCAAAGCATCATTACTGCAGTCTTCAGTGTCACATGATCCTTCAGAAATCATTCTAATATGCTGATTTATAATCAGTGTTGGAAACAGTTGTGCTGCTTAATATTTTTTGCGACCTGTGATGCTTTTTTCGGGATCTTTGATAAATAAAAAGTTTAAAAGAACAGTGTTTGTTCAAAATAGAAATATCGAGTTACACACTGCTATTCAAAAGTTTGGGGTCAGTACATTTTTTCTTTGCACAGTAAATCTAACAAAAAAATTTTGTGTGTGTGATGCTACAGTATATGCGGTTGCTGGAGTGTGTTCTGGCTGGTTGCTAGGGCATTGCATAGCCCTCCTCCAAGACTCTACAATATTGTAGTCGCTAGTTGCGGTTTGTGTCCATCCTTCAATGTAAGTCGATAAGATTCTTCACCTGATTTATCATCCACTTTGCAAAAACAGTTCAATCACTTTCCACAAAAGCATCTCTGAGCATGTAAGGTGTCATTCATGACTACAACACAATAGTAGCCTACTAGTGAGAGATCTTCTCTGAGAACTTCAAAACATATAACCACACTGACAAAAGCTAATCAATCAAACCACACATTAACGAAGTGCAGCGCAGGTCCCTAGAAGATAAAAACATTAACGCACTGATTCATCACACATTAAAGAACAGTCCAAAAAAACGAGGACAGGAATACGACAGCACGGTGAGAGCATGGAATTTTCCATCCTTCACAAGCAATCCCTATTGACCCCCATTTCATCAGAATGCATTAATATTCCCGAGTATTGGCACAGGCCTGCGGCACTCACCAGCCGAACAAAGTACTCCGTAACTTTGACGTCTGGGATCTTCAAATAAACCCCAGCTGGGAGCCATGGGGACAGGGAAGTGGAATTAACTGCTATATTAGCTGACCTTCATCCTGTTGTTTCTCCAAACTTGCCTGGTGGTGGCCCCTCGCTCCACCGTAACCAGGGTCTCCCAACTCAACAATGTGGGCATTTCGCTCCGCGGCGGTACACAAAACTGTGAGGTTTACTGTGCAAACAAGACCCAGTTCTGCCAAAGGATTTCGCTCCGACATTCCTACATCATTCTTTCGGCTTTTCTAGCTCTGCTTTCTTCACCTCTGCCAGCGCTTCTGGATGATGGAGGAAGTGCAACTCGAGATGAAGCCTGGCTTGTTGCTGGCAAACTCATTTCGGTCAACTCTGAGAGTGAGTCAAATAGCATCATGCTTCTTTTCACCTGATGTTGGCCATCACATCAAAACTCACACTGTTCTCTCAGCGGGACTGACATCTAAAACTATGAATACTAAATCAGCAGACCACCGGACGACTTGGAGTCGGTCGCACGCAGCCGTGAGAAGCTCGGTTACAGATTGCAGGACCAATTCAGAATGAAATAAAAACACCTCCTCATGTATTTATCATGATCAACCTCCTTCATTCCAACTAGCATTTACAGGCACATACAAACCTGTTAACATTTACACAAACCTGGTTTAAGAGAAAATGCTTTACAACAAAAGCAAATAAAAAACCATTATAACACTGTACAACAAGCCACCATAAGGTTATGTGAATCCGGTAAACGAAGCAATGAACTCAATTTAAAAGTACAAAAATTACATTGATGTAATTGACTTTAAACCAACTTTCAAGACTCAAAAAATATGCAAATGCCCATAAAATATAATGTTAAAGATGTTAATGACAAAAATATTTATATATTAATATTTGTAAATTTTTCTATATATTATAAATATTCTTTAATATACACGTATGTTATGTAATATAAAAAAATATATTATATTAGTTTATTTAAATGTTATAAAAAAAAATTCAATGTAGAACACAGTCAGTCAAGCAGGTTTGTAGAGGTGAATGAATAATGACAAACTATTTCTTTAAAAGAATAGTTCACCCAAAAATTATTTTAAAATATACTTACTCTTAAGCCATCTAAGATGAGTTTGTTTCTTTATCAGAATAGATTTGGAGAAATTTAGCATTAAATCACTTGAGGAATTTCACTGGAGAAAGCGTTAATATGGATAGAGGACTTGTATTTTGTATATAAGTGACGATTTAAGGTTAAAACATCTTAATAATAGAATAGTTTCTTACAAACACACACATTTTCTCTTCACAACACATTAATTGATGGACAGGAGTGGTGTGGATTATTGTGATGTTTTTATCAGCTGTTTGGACTCTCATTCTGACGGCACCCATTCACTGCAGAGGACCCATTGGTGAGCAAGAGATGTAATGCTGCATTTCTCCAAAATCTGTTCAGATTCTCATCCTGGATAGCCTGAGAGTGAGTGAATTTTTGGGCAAACGATTACTTTAATAAGTTCAGACAGTGCCTAAATGATTTAATATGTTTCTGAATGTACTGTAAACAACTCTTCTGACTTCGTATTGTAACCTGAGTTTACTAATATTGTTTTCTTGCTATGCTTAGAGTTTATGTTTTCTATTGTCTTCAGCTAGCCCACAATTGCATTAGCAATTCACATGTAGCATAACTTGTCATGCCAATAAAGCACACTGAAACATTGAGAGCGCTAGTAATAGTTCCCATCTGGCCTTGTCTCCGTTTTTCCTCTGTCAGCGTAACGGAGGATAGACTCTGATAAACACGTGCTGGAGGTGATGTCCTCACTGGCTGACAGTGAACAGATAGCGCTCGCATTGAAGGACTCGGCTGCACTCAAATCCCTTGTCATCTCCACTTGTTTCCTGACAAATATCATGAAGATACAATTCACACACATCCCTCCTAGATAAAGAGTTTGAGTTATTAATCAGAGTTTTCCTGAATGCTTCCTAAACAAATTATGGTATTGACTGGTAGATGATGCATGACTGTATCGTAAATATTGGGATATAACTGATTGGGATATATATAAATCCCCAATCCCAAATCTAACTCCTTCCTTATCCCTAAAATCTGATTGGTTGATAGGGATTTTGTTCCAGGTCCAGGACATTGATCCAGGAACATGTCCTACTTGCTAAAATCGCTGTAAGAGCCAGGATGCATGAAAACATAATCATATGACACCTGTTTAAAATGTGTCAGAATTTCTCTCTCCATCTTTGCCAGAATTTGTCCAGCCCTTATTATGATAATCAGGGCTTAACTTAAAAGTATTTTTTTCCAACATGAAAACACTAAAAGATGTTTATAATTTGCTTTGGATAAGATCACCAGCAGAATGCCTTAAATGTCAATGTAAAACTATGTTACTAGCTACTAAACAGTGCTTTAAAAAAAAATGCCTCCAAAATTTCGGCATGTTTTGCCAAAGCCTGCACTTGTAAATTGTTACAAGTCAGGCATTGATTACTGCAAGCCAGAAAGTAGAAACCTTTTGATTGATCCCAATTCCGCTTAAAAGCTCCCAGACTTTCAGGATTTGATGTCAAGCCTGAACTATGATCTAAAACAAAGTGTTAAGACAAGCTTGATGGGGAAATGATGACCGCATTGGAGAACATAAAAATCAGATGGATTATGTTCAAGTACCTTACAAAAAAAAGTACATATGGCACAAGGTAGGCTACATTCATTCCTGCTAAAGGAATTACAATTACAAAGCCATATATAGAAATAAATTCTAAATTATGATTTTCACTGGGAAAGTTCATCCATGGTTTTTAGCCCACTGTTATGTAATCAACAATGGAAATTTAAATCACTAATACTTGATATCTTTACCTCAGAAATACACTGCCCTCTAGTCATTCAAGCTGCACATTCAAGACGCTCCAACAGCTGTTAGATTACAAATGTTAAAGCTGTTGGCCTGCACTTAGAAAACACATCATTTTTTTAAATTCTAGCCCATTAAGTCAATCATTATCAGGACTTTCATTTCAGAGGGAGGAAAAAGGTGAGAGAGATTAATCCAAGTGAAAGAAGAAGCCTTCAGCCAAGAAACAACACCTCCCAATCCCCATCCCAGCCAAAACCTGACTCATCCACAGGATCACATATTCAACCAAATACAAAACATCATCTGTTATAAATCAATATCGTAGTATATGTATTTCATGTAATATATATATTAAATTTCAGTAATTCAGTCATTTAAATGTCTATTATTCAGTAATTAAAAGCCAGTAAAGAAGGAACAGGAAGGTCAACTGAGATTTTTTTAAAGAGACAGTTCACCCCCCCTGTTTAAAAAAAAACAGTTGCCAGTAGCCATTGATTTCCATAGTATTTTTTTTTCATTACTATGGAAGTCAATAGCTACAGGCAACTGTTTAGTTACCAACATTCTTCAGAATATCTTCTTTTGTGTTCAACAGTAGAAAGAAACTCATACAGGTTTAGAACAACTTGAGGGTGAGTAAATTATGACAAATTTCATTTTGGGGTGAACTATCTCTTTAACATTTCTCCTACTGTGGTTGTTCTCCCATTGTTTATATATATATATATATATATATATATATATATATATAGTGTTCAGGTCTTTTTTGACAATAATTTTAATGTAAAATTTTGATAAATGTAAATTTAATACAGATTCATGCAAACATAAAAAAATTTATTTAAAAAATGTATAAACACACTACCATTCACAAATTTGGGTTAAGTAAAAAAAAAAAAAATGAATACTTATATTCAGCAAGGACGCATTAAGCTGAGCAAAAGTGATAGTAAAGACATTAACAGTGTAACAAAATCCATAACTCATTCTGATGTTTTTTCTGTTTATCTCTGTAAGCATCTTTGACACAATCTGTATTGTATAAAATGCAATAGAAATAAAGGTGACTTGAAATAAATTACTTGAAATTCTTTTGAACTCTTTATTCATCAAAGAATCCTAAAGAAAATGTATCACGGTTCTCACACAAATATTAAGCAACAGAAACTGTTTTCAATAATAAGAACCATTAATATTAATACTTGAGTATCAATAATAATTGAGCAGCAAATCAGCATTTCAGAATGATTTCTGAAGGATCATGTGACACTGAAGACTGGAGTAAATCACAGGAATAGATTACATTTTAAAATGTATTAAACAAAAAGCATTTATTTTAAATTGTAATAATATTTCATGATATTCCTGTTTTACGGTATTTTTTTATTAAATTCATGCAGCCTTGTTGAATGATTCCAAACTTTTGACCATTAATGTACTGTATACAGTATGTGACTCTGCGCTATATCAAACACTACAGTGTTATTCCACTTCAAACATGCATGTGTATCACATAAAACCTATTTTTACTCTCCCTCTCGCTTCCTGTCTCTATTGAGGGACAGTGGTGTGAGAGAAGGAGACCCCCTCTCCCCTCAGCATCTGGTCTTCAGAAGTGTCTGTGCACACATGGACCCATTAGTTCCACTTCTGCCTGGACCTGAACTTAATCCTGTCCCGCTTGCTCCCTCTCTCCGAAATCTTCAAGGGCCACCCAAGAGACCCATAACCACAGCAGCACCAGAACAAATACCTCAGTCCTTACATACAACTTCACAACTCCAGGTGATTCTGTCCCTGGAACACCACTTCAAAGCTCTGCATGTCACCCTCTGCGTTATTGCCCTGCCGTCTCGACTGACCTTGAGGGGAGCAGGAGAGATAGTCAGAGAGGGGAAAAGAGGAATGACAAGTGAAGGAATGAGTGGGAGAAACAGGGGAAGACTGAGGCGGTGAGGTGTTAACTGGATATTAGCGAGAGGAAAGTTGGATGTGAGGGTGTGACCGGGTACAAGTCCAAGATCTGCTGACCTTACCATAAGCACTTCATCCATCTGTCACTGCATGGACAAATACCTCACTTTACACCAGCAGATCACACTATTCCTTGAACTAAAGAGAGTTCAGCATAGAGGAACATTCTCAGGAAGGAGCTACTCTTTATAATGTCAATCTTGAATGTTGTCTTGCCAAAAATCTCTATCGTCTCTCATGTATTTTTGTATTTACAGAATTTAGTTTAATGACATGAAGCAGCGGTTCCCTTTCATGGGAACTTCGAACTGCGTCCTCTAGGGGTCGCTATGGGGAACGCCTCGTCGTGACCCGTGTCTGAAGCATACTTTCCTGAATGCTTCCTAAACAAATTATGGTATTGACTGGTAGATGATGCATGACTGTATCGTAAATATTGGGATATAACTGATTGGGATATATATAAATCCCCAATCCCAAATCTAACTCCTTCCTTATCCCTAAAATCTGATTGGTTGATAGGGATTTTGTTCCAGGTCCAGGACATTGATCCAGGAACATGTCCTACTTGCTAAAATCGCTGTAAGAGCCAGGATGCATGAAAACATAATCATATGACACCTGTTTAAAATGTGTCAGAATTTCTCTCTCCATCTTTGCCAGAATAGATGGATGACAGACTGCGAGCGTTTTTTCGAAGGGAAAAGCTCCGCTCTCGTTTGTCTCTCTTTTCAAGGAAAGAGGGCCAGCCATCTGCTTCCCACGATTCAGGACCCACCGCTGCTGAGGCACGGAAGGGAATGAGCTTGTGGGGATCGCAGGTGGATTTGGCCGATGAGTTTGAAGAGGGGTTTCCCTTTCGTGATCGTCGGCTGTGCACGAGAGTGAGCCGCTGGAGGATGATGTTATTTCATTAACATTGTCTGATTCAGGGGCCAGTGCTCTG
>NW_015505231.1:178582-197810 GCF_001515645.1 Sinocyclocheilus grahami
TGTCGCGGCTCGCGCTCCTCCCCCGCCCGCGGGTAGGGGTAGGAAGAATCGCGGGTCAAAGGAAGATAAGTAAAAGACCAAAGGGATGTGATCCAGACAGGGCGTCAGCGCTTTTGTCCAGATAAGAGTGATACCTCAGTCTCTACTAATTTCCTTCGGGGTCTTACATCTGCCCTTATCTTCACCTTCCTAATTCCCCTGTAACCACCATCTCTCCACCTGATGGATCATGCGGCCATAACACAGGCTTCTGCGGGAGCCTTTGTGATCATCAGACTCCCAGCGCGTCACTGCAAAAATTGGACGTCCGGGCTGGGGTTATGCTTTCATGCTACCCTGACTGGTATACCGTATCTGGGTCGCCCTGAGGGGCTTCCCGATCACCAGGATATCCCCTCTTGCTGAGGCATCGAGCGGGAGGTATAGGTGGCATTACGAGAACCTTCCTGCTGCTTTTCTGAGGTGTTAGGTGCATTTCGGGGGAAGGGTCCATAGACCCTCGTAATTGGCCATTTGGTTAGGTGATGGGGAGTTCGATATTATTTGTTAAATATAACAAAAAGTTGTGTGTCTGATTGGTCCAAATGCTACACCATGAAGGGAACGTCTCAGGTTACTTATGCAACCATGGTTGCCTGAGTAGGGAACAAGACACTGCGTCCTCTAGGTTTCTTGCCATGCTGGTTACATAATTGTGCATAATCAGGATGACACAATAATTAGGATTTTCAGCTGCTACAATAAAGGAGGATAAGCTTTCCATATATTTAAATATGTATAATTAATTGTTAACATCAAATGTCAAATCCAATGTCGTCAGATGCATGAAATGTCGTCATGAAGAATACTGCATAATTTAAAAAGAAAATATGACCTAGACTACATTAAACATGTTTACTTGTTTATGAAGATAAACTGTGATTGTCTCGATCACAGTGTGCTGTGAATTATTGGCTGCCTAGAGTATGAAACAATAGAAATGAATATATCAATCATAAAGTAATATAAATTAATTCACTAATTTAATTATTAATAAATAATATTTCAGAATTTGCCACTTGATGTTCACTGTAATATTTGAGCCTCAATTCTGTTGCAAATGACTAGCAGGAACTATTGCAAAAAAATTCATTTTAAATTATATTACTATAGAAAACAGTTGTTTTAAAATTTTAATTATATTTCACAGTAATAATGTTCTTACTGTATTTTGATCAAACAAATGCAGCCTTGGTGTGACTTCTTTTAAAACATTACAAAATTGTAATTATTCCAAATTTTTAACCGCCAATCTGGTTAATATAAAACACTACATTATAAATACACATCAGGCATTATTCACAGGCATAAATCACGAGGGTTATTATAATTAACTAAACTAAACTAAACTAAAATAAAATAAAATAAAATAAAATAAAATAAATAAAATAAAATAAAATAAAATAAAATAAAATAAAATAAAATAAAATAAAATAAACATCAGATTATTGTTGTATTTTTTTCTTTGTTTTTAATAATCCTCTTAGTTATTTTCTATCCACTTAAAATCCACCATTATTAATCTTTATCCAAAATAGCTTGGTTTAGACAAGCTCACCCTCATATTTCTCCACATGACTCACAATGAGAGCTTTTAAAAATCGTTGCCACTTCTACAACTTAAACATTTGCCCCCAGGCAACAACATCTCATTCTGATTCCACACTCCCATGCCCCGTTTCATATCCCTATAGCAAAATGTAAATTTATCCTCCTCCTACAGTTCAAAAGTTAGACACATTGAACCTTGCTCAGAGTTAAAGCTCATGCTCAAGAATATATGAGAGCGTTTAAGCTAAAACCACCAAGTGTCACAAGTAGTTTGCTTTGTAAATCTGAGTTTTATACAAATTCCCCAAAAAGCAGAGTGGAATTGTAAGGAATTTTGTTCTCATAACTTCTGTTAAAACAATATTAAGAGGACATACTGTCAAGCGTCATAAAGCGCTTTCATGGTGATACTCTTTGAAGAAGAAGTCATGGGAAATTCAAAACTCCCTTTCAACAATATCATAACAACATAAAGCAGCTGACCTAACACCTGTAAATTTCCAAACGTGGAGAAAGGCAAGAAGGAAGGGTTGGGAGACGTGTGCAGCTGGAAATATGCAGTACAGATGTGCACTTCCCCACTATGAGAGAGGTTAAGTGCTTGTCACCTTGACCTTTTCTATAAACTTTCCCCAGCTTTCAGACTCTGAATTGTTCATGTGATTTATACAGATCAACCCTTACTCAAAAGTAAAGCCTCATAAGTCTGTATTTATTACAAAAAAAAATAAGCAGCAGAAATCATCAGTGTCCAAGTAGAAGGGTCAAGAGGAAAAAATAACCACAACTGACAACTTTAAATATATAGGTACTTTTAAACAATGTTGATAACAATTATTTTTATTTTTACATTGGCACATACCAACATTATTAATCATTTGAATTTGCAGATGGTTTAGTTGTAGCGTCATGATACAGGTCAATTACTCTTTGACTTCAGTCATCAATTAGTCACAGCCCAAAATGTAATTGCCTGAAGTCTGTGAAATTATTATTATTTTTTTCAAAAGAAAATCAATCTTTAGATTAAACAAATTTCATGCAAATCGTATGAACCCCTTTAGTTAGGTATGTAAAAGTTTTTTTTTTTTTTACAGTAAACTCAAAAGGGTAGAACCACAGCACTCAGTGTTACTTTAGTATTTTTTTATATATAATATTATAGCTTTCATTATTATATTTTAAGTTGCCACAATACAATTTTTAAACTACTAAAACAAACTAAAATGAAAATGAAAACTGAAATTAAATATATTTTAGTAATTAATTAGTCATTTTTATTTTTACTGTTTTTGTTTTAAAAATAATTATTTTTATTTTTATTTCGATTTAAGTTTTAGCAATGGCAGTACTTACTTATTTTCAGTTAAATGTTAAATTCAGTTGAAAAAATCTATTTTTTCTTTTTAGTTTTCATCTAACATTCATATTTCAGTTTTATTTTTAGTTTCAGTTAACAGTTTTCCCAACCCACGTTATGTAGATTTATAGGGTGCGTTTATATGACAACAATGTACTTAATGTTTTTTCTTTGCATTTTTTTGCGTACTTCTTATTCCGCTGACTCCATGAAGGATCATATATAGGGCCTCAACAACTATTTTCCAGCGGACTCGGTTTTGGGCAACTCTCTTCAGCTGGACCCACGATCATCCGGCTGCCTTCATCTCTGCTTCCGTGCATCATCTCCAAGTCTGTTTTGGCCTACCCACTCTTCTCTTTCCTTGTGGGTTCCACTCCAGTGCTTGTTTGGTGACATTTTCAGGGCTCTTGCGGAGTGTGTGACCTATCCAGCCCCATTTCCTCTTTCGTATTTCTTGGCCAATAGGCACCTGATTTGTTTCCTCCCACAAACTGGGGTTTGAGATCTTTTCTGGCCATCTGATATGTAATATATAACAGAGGCAATTGTTAATGAAGGTCTGGAGTTTGTTTGTGGCTGTTTTTGTCAGTCTCCAGGTTTCAGATCCATACAACAAGACTGCTTTCACGTTGGTTCTGAAGATGCGGACTTTGGTCTTCTTGGAGAGCGATGTTGAGTTCCAGATGGGGCGTTGGGTGTTGAAAGCATGTCTGGATTTGTTGATGCGGCTCCTAATGTCCTCATCTTCTCCTCCATCTTTGCTGACCATGCTACGCAGGTAGGTGAACTTATCTACATCGCTGATGTCCACACCATGTAGTTGAATTTGGTCCTGTTGTTTGTGGTTAATCCTCATGGTTTTTGTTTTCTTGGTGTTTATTTTGAGGCCAACTTTCTTTGCATCCTCAGAGAGCCGGTTTAGCTTCTGTTGTGCATCTTGTCGCCTGTGTGACAGTAGTCTGATATCGTCTGAGAAATCAAGGTCCTCCAGCTGTTTGGTGAAGGACCAATGGATCCCTGTGTTGGTGTTTTCTGTGGACCTTTTCAATATCCAGTCCACTTCCAGCAAAAGATGGTTGGTGACAGCAAACAGCTCTGTCTCACTCCAGTCTGCACTTCAAAAGGTTCTGTAAGTTTTCCTTTATGTATGGCCTGGCATGTGGAGTAGCTGTACAACTGCTGGATAATGGAGACAAACTTTGGTGGAATCCCATAGTGTGCCATTAGCTTCCAGACAGCTTCCCTATCCACATTGTCGAAGGCCTTTTCAAAGTCCACAGAGACTGTGAAAAGTGGAGACTGCCATTCCAAGGACTGTTCGATGATGATGCGCAGGATGGCAATGTGGTCTATGCAAGACTTATCTTGTCTGAACCCTGCGTGTTTATCTCTCAGTTGCTTGTCTAAGGCCTCCTTCAATCTTTCAAGCATGATGCATGTCAGGATCTTGCTGGGGACAGATAAAAGCATGATGCCTTGTCAGTTATTACAGCTGGACAGATCACCTTTCTTAGGGAGCTTTACTAGATGTCCTTGCCTCCATTCTTTGGGTACACATTCTTGCATCCAGACTTTTTGAAGCAGAGGGAGAAGCATGTTGGTTGTTATTGAAACTTCTGCTTTCAAGGCCTCTGGTGGTATGCCGTCTGGACCTGCTGCTTTGATTGCTTTTACTGCCTTGGTGATCTCGGCTTTGGTGGGTGGGTTGGTGTTAACATCCAGTAGGCTGTCTGCTGGAAATATAGATGGGGGTTGCTCTGGAGGAGATCTATTGAGAGTTTCTTTAAAATGTTCAGCCCATCTTGTTCTTTCTTGGCTTTCGCTTGTGATGATTTTGCTTTCTTTATTCTTAACTGAGCATGTTGGCTGGGTGTTCCTGCCTGCGAGAGTTCTAGTAATCGCATAGAGTCTTTTCATGTCCCTTTTCCCTGCTGCTGTTTCTGCCTCCTCTGCCAGGTTGTGAATGAATTTCCTCTTATCTGCTCTGGCGCTCTTCTTCACTTTCCGGTTGGTATTCTAATACTTTGTTTGCAAGTCTGTTTTCTCTTGCTGGTCTTGGCAGTGGTTAATCTGCTGTTTCAGGTCTTTCCTTTCTGTAATGAGGGCCCAGGTATCTGCTGTTAACCATTCCTTGTGCTCTCTGGTCCTCTTTCCCAAGACTTCTTGGCAAGTGTCTGTCCAGATCTTCTTTAGCTCTAGCCAGTGATCTACCATCTCCTCTGCCAAACTTTCCAGTTCCTCAAAGCGGGGGTTTTTTCAGACTGCACTGGTATTCCATGTTCTTCCTGGTATCCTTTAGGCTTTGGATGTTATATTTGAAAGATGGCTTTTGTGAACGGTCTTTGTGCGCTTTCAGCTTCAGTTTCAGTGTTGCCTGCACTAGGTGGTGGTCCTCTGCAGCATCCGCTCCTCTCTTTACTCTTACATCTAGAAGGCTTCTGCACCATTTTCGACTGATAGTAATGTGGTCAATCTGGTTTTCTGTTTTCCCATTTGGGGAGGTCCAGGTCTTCTTGTGGATGTCCTTGAGTGGAAAGACGGTGCCTCCTATGACAAGGTCGTTGAACACACTGAAGTCTGAGAAAAGTTAAAAATTTTTGGCCATGCTTACCCATAGTAACTATTTGTTACTGTTGTTGTTACCTACTTTGGCATTCAGGTCTCCCATTATAATCTTTTAAATCTCTTCTGGGTAACCTATCAATGGTAGCCTACAATGCCCCATAGAAGTCTTCTTTCTCCTTTTCCTCTGCGACATTGGTGGGTGCGTAACACTTAATGATGCTGATGTTTCTTCCCTTGGAGTTTAATCTTGCTGTGAGGATTCTTGCTGAGACAGGTTCCCATTCCAGGAGTGCCTTTACTGTATCTGATGTCATGAGTAGCCCAACTCCATATGTGTGCACTTCTTCGGTGCCTGAATATATTATGTTCTCTCTGCTTGCCAGTTTTGTCTGTCTGTTTCCATTCCACCTTGTCTCACAGAGTCCTAGTATCTTGAGACCATATCGCTTCATCTCTGTCACTACTTGCAAAGTCTTCCCACTTTCGTACAGTGTTCGGATGTTCCAGGTTCCAGTTTTGATTTTGGTCTTGGCTGTCAGAAGGTTAATTGGCGCACTGGCTTCCCGAAGGCTTTCACCAGCTTGTTTCATGGGCTCCATTGGAGAGAAATCATCCATGGCCAAGTTACTATCTGTACATATTGTTGAAGTTTCTGTAACATTAAGTTTTTTTCCAGGAATGGGTTGTTAGCCCATAGCACAACATGGAGGGCCAGGGAACACTCTTATGGCGCTTTTCCACTGCGTGGTACGACTCGGCTTGGTACGGCTCAGTACGGCACAGCACGGTTAGGCTCAGCACGGTTTGCATTTCCACTGCAGTTCAGTACCGCTTTAGAGTGGGCGGGATTATTCACATGTCGTTATAGTTGCGCAGCCTCTACTACCACGACTCCTAAAAAAAACGTTTTCATTCCGCATCGCCCCATCAAGCTCTCGCTGGATCCGCTCCTCTGCTATTAACGAGAGGAATGTCTGTTCTTCCGCAATAGACAACAAAACTTTTTTGTTGTTAAAAAAAGGTGCGCTCGTTCAAAACAGTTGCGTTCGATCCTCCACTGGCTGTGCTGATTTAAATCTAGTGGTTCTTTTGTGTTTGTGTCGCAAGTTCAGTGACGCAGGTAGTGACGATTCTCTCCGGCCAATCCGTGATCAGCAGAGTTTACATGTCACGTTTTGGTAACGGTACGGTTCACTTGGAACCCCAACCGAAGTGGTACTAAAAAAAGTACCAGGTACCAGGTACTGTACCCAGTGGAAAACCCCCCAAAAGTGAACCGTACCGAGCCGTACCATGCAGTAGAAAAGCGCCATTAGTCTGGTCTCTACCCTTCAACCTGTCTGGCATGGGAGACCCTACCAGGAGCATAGAGCATTTTTTGTGTACCGACGATGTCAAAGCAATCCCCGTTCACACGGATCACATGGATGTACATGTTCACACGCACATGATGTCACCGCTTCCACAAATGTAAATTTTTGTAGTTTACACAGAGTTTAAACAGTATAATTTTCAAAAACTGGCACTGTGAAATCAATTTCAAAAGTTTGAGTTTTCAGGCCCCCAATGCGCAGTTGTGGGTAAATGAATGGCCAAAACGCATAAAACATTTTCAGTTTTTAGTTGAAAACGGTGCCATGTAAACACCCCTTTAGTCAGACTCATATAGCTTCAGTCACACACAACTGTATGGTTACTGTAATCTAAAATACATCATTACAATGCCAACTAGTGGCAAATTCTCATATAATTTAGTACAAATACTCATATACAAACACCGGCACTTTTGCTGTTTTTCAGTTAGAAACTTTGAGAAGAATTAAGGCCTGTCCACATCAAGAACAATTAATATAAAAGATAACTATAGCGATAACAGACAACATTCTGTTTATTATAAACACACTCTGCAGTTTTGTTGTCTGCCGCTTTAAATGCTCAAACTCTTTAAAGTCGGCTGTATTCTGATTGGCTGTCAATGCATTTATCGTTCATAATTTGAAAAAAAAAAACATCTGAAAGTAATTTATATATCATCCTTCTATGTCCTTGTTTTACATGCAGCAAACACAGTTTGGCCTGTAACATCCAATTCACAAACTAATTACTGTTTTGAGACAAATCCGATCTTGAATTTGACACTTTTAAATCCCTAATCACTCGTTCACTCACTATTCAAGCAGTTACTGAGCCGACAACTGAGTCACTAAATCATAAGTACTTCTGCAGCATGTCCAAATTAAGAACATAACCATCTACACTGAGTGATTCTGTAATTTGGCACCACAAAAAGTAATTTGGCTCCTAAATGCCTTCTTTTTAGAAGCCAGTGGCCCACTGGTCGTTTTTATTTTTAGTCTGGATCCCTGAACCGCATTACTCAGGCATTATAAGCATAACGTTTCCTGTAAGAATCAAGCCTTCGACCAAATCGGTCTCAGACACGCAAGCGTAGCACACATAGACATTGTATTTTTACAGCAGAGAGAAAGCCATTTTGTGAGAATTATGAAGACAGAAACGTGCATTTTACTGAACGATCAAGGGAAAAGAACAGAGAGGGAGAGCGAGAGATTCTTTATAATAGATGAGAGTTAATAGAGGTTATCCCCCAGCTGAGGAAACACAAAGGTTGGCAATGAGAGCCTGTTTGTGGTGGATCTGAAATCAGGGGCCAAAGAAAATGTTTGGGTACAATAGCTCTACAATAAAACCCTTAGTCAACACAGGAAACCGAGGTCTTACCGCAAGACACACCAACCTACACGCAAGCGCACTAACGCTGACCCTCTATCACACACGGCCACCCACAAATACAGCTGTGTGTTTACAGAAAGCCAGTTCTTACAAATGTCCACGGTCAAAATCATCACCGTCGTATAATACTTCATTAAATTCACAGGGCGGATCTCCAAGCCGTATTTCCAATATTGTGTGTGATGTTCAGTTATGCACTGGGCATAAAAAGTTTTATTCCATAGGTATAAATGGTTTTTATACTGTTCAAACTGTATATTCTATATCCCCTTACCCTAAACCTACCATCACACAAAACTTTGCTTTTTTTTAGATATTCAAAAACCTTCATTCTCTATTATTTATAAGCTTGTTTCCTCATGGGGACCAAAAAATGTCCCCACAAGGTCAAAAATGACTGGTATTACTATCTTTGTGGGGGAATTTGGTCTCATAGGGAATACCAGGTACACACACACACACACACACACACATTTACATAACCTTTTACTTAAAATTATTTTAATTTTTTTTATTTTAAATAATTTGATAAAAGGTATTTACACTACACTCTTGACAAAGAAAATGTTCCCTTTTTAAAATAAATAAATGGATGACAGATGAATGAATGAATGAATACATAAGCAAATCATTTTTCCAATTGATGATAATGGTGCTTAATACACATTCATAATACATGTTTTCTAGATCTAAGATCATTATATAAAATGTATGAGTTAAATTATTAAAACATTATACTCACATTTCAGTCTTCCACCATGCTTCAAGTCCTGGAATCTTTCTTATATTCTCTCTGGTCATATATATATATAAATAGTAAAAACAGTATACTTTTGTAAATATTTTATTAAATACATATTTTTTTTCTTTTATATATATATATTTATTATATTGTCATAAGCTTGGCTGCATCAGATGCTTCGGCTGCTAGAGGCTGGCCGATGCTGTTTTTCCTTATTTGAAACCTTGCATACTACAGACGTGAAGCAAACAGAGACAAAGAACCGTACACCACAAAATGACATGGCAAACCACAATTTGTTTTGGCAGCTTCTGGTTTGTGGGTACACTGAGTGACCAAACAATAAACATCATCTCCCTGGGAGAACATTATACATCCAATGATGAAAGCATAGGAACAACTAAGGTAATCCTCAACTAAATGTGTCTTCAGTCCTGGGAATGCCTGTTTGCTGTGTTGTTCACTGTTGCCATTGTGCAATTCACTTCTGCTTCTGGAATGCAATACATTTATGTTAATTTGTGAATCCCGTATTACAAAGTTTAATATCTTTGTGTTAACATCATGTTCTTGAGTGTTGTAAACCAACTACCACTGCACAACATTGTTTAACGATTCTTAAAGGGACAGTGGAGTCATGGGTCACAGTGGAGATTCAAGAGCTCAGTTGGAGTAAAAATGACATAAATTTCAGTATGTGCCTCACACAAAAATATAGTAAGTCATATGGACTTATTATTCGTTTGCTGTGTTGTTCACTGTTGCCATTGTGCAATTCACTTCTGCTTCTGGATTGCAATACATTTATGTTAATTTGTGAATCCCGTATTACAAAGTTTAATATCTTTGTGTTAACATCATGTTCTTGAGTGTTGTAAACCAACTACCACTGCACAACATTGTTTAACGATTCTTAAAGGGACAGTTCACCTCAACAAAGAAATATCTGTTATTATTTACACATCGTAGCGTTCCAAACATATGTGCTGTTGTTTTCTTAATGGAACAAAAATATTGTGAAAAAAAAAGTTTACACACATTGTTTACATAAAATGATTTTAGTGCTTTTTTGAAGAAAAAAAAAAGGAATGGTAGCACGTCTATGGGTCACAGTGGAGATTCAAGAGCTCAGTTGGAGTAAAAATGACATAAATTTCAGTATGTGCCTCACACAAAAATATAGTAAGTCATATGGACTTATTATTCTTTTATAGTGATTTTCTTGCCATTTTGGAGCTTAATAGCTTTGGATATTGTGAATCATCACATGTATATGGACCATACACATTTCAAAAATGTTTTAGAAAATCTATTTTAAAATAAATAAAAAATGATTAGGAATGATACGTTATAATCAGAAGTTGGCTTGTTTGATCTCCACCAGGAGCGAGCCATGAACTCCCATTGTTACTTTTAATAACTGTAGTGCAAGTCACTTTGAATAAATATCATCTTCTAAACTACTACTTACTAAAATGACTTCTGACTCATTCAGCGTCTTGCTGAACATGAATGCATCAAGCGATAGACAAATGGAGTGTGAACGTCCTGTGGACTCAGGTTTGACCAGTGTGTCCCTGCAGCCGGATGGCCATTGATTTACCAACCTCATGGGTGTAAAAATAACAGCAGTGGATCACCCAGGTGTAATGCGCTGTTTCCATGTTCCCGCTCTGCCTTGACACCCAAGAGGAGACGTGCGGAGGTGACGTACCATGACTTATGAAGAAACAGAATGGAATATGCATGAGCGTGGTGTACAGAGACTCGCTCCTCCTGGAGCCAATCGCCACTTGGGTTTGTACTCCCGCCAGGAGCTGACGTACTGAATCATTTTCACACATAGCCATTTCTTTCCCCCGTCACCTCTTTTCTCCCCTTTTTTTCACTCAACTCTTTGTTCTTACTTCTCATCCATTCTCGGAATAACTTAAATATAGGGTAAAGTGCAACATTAAGCATCATCTAGGCACTAGCGAGAGGTCTTACACAGCCATAACTGCAGTCATCCATTATAGTGAACACAATATCAACGTTATGCAAGTATGAGAATAGTGTGTTTTTTGTATGTTGGCATGTCATATCTATCTATCTATCTATCTATCTATCTATCTATCTATCTATCTATCTATCTATCTATCTATCTATCTATCTATCTATCTATCTATCTATCTAGAGCACCTTATAGCAATGCCTAGTAAAATCTATTAATCATCTACCATCTCATAGTCTTTCTGGCTAGTTTTCTGACATTATACCTTGTAAAACCTTCCGACATAAATCTTTTAAAATGATTTACAATTATTTAGAATCTTGGTCAGAGATCAGATCACACATTCTACCCGACATCCAACTTAAAAGCTCGATTACCAGAGGAATATTAAAATGTGGAAAAACCAACTCATCAATGTACAGTGTAAGGCTCGTTGGCTTACATGTCATTTGCACTCGTCCCTTGTTGCATCTTGGCAACCCGCATGAGCGACGAATCTAAGGAGGAGGGAGCGGGAAAAACAATGCTCTCCAATATTTTCAATTTGGACTGCAGTACCCATTTCAGCCTCTAGCTTTCAATATGAGATATTTCAATATTAGATACTGCACCTAAAAATAAACGCAGGTTCACAGTAAGTACAAATAGATGCATTTATAAAATAGGTAGATTAATTTCCACATCATGCCAACTTTAACAGTCATAAGTGTAGGCTAGGTCCCTGCTTTATGAAATGCTTTGGAGAGAGGATGTCACATGAATACAAGAAAGTCTTAAGAAGTTTCTACTCAACAGGAATGCACTGCTTCAGGCTCAGTGGTGTGAAAATAGGATTACAAAATACACTGAGGTGGAATATCATCTTCAAATGCTAGGTATATTCATACTGACCACATTTTCCCTCAAAGTTACAGACTTATGCAATAAATTCAAATGCAGAGCGCAAAAGCTTCAGGAGGCATTTCTGTCCAGAGGCACGTTGTCCTTCACATCTACTTTACTGGCAGCAAATCTGATTTCATTTCAACCCATTTGATGCCACACACACTGCGTTCTGAGCAGGGCAGATCAATACCCTCTCAAACACCTTGGTGTGTTGCAGAAACTCTACAAGCTGAAGAGGACACTGTCCTGAATCTACAATAATGCGGCTCACATGGCACAGATATTAGTGACCCTAAATTACCCTACCAATGCCTTAGATAAATATATTTATTAATATATACCTTAAAATATCTCATAGCCATGGTTTGTCACATAAACTTTATAAGCTGAAGAAGAGACTATCATCAGTTTTCAATAACGTAAATCACATGGCACAGATGGTGGCAGAGCAAGTTTGGAGGCACTTTATTAACTTTTTTTAAAGCAATGGATGTTGCTTTAGGAGAACATAGACATAACAGATCTTCAGAATGATCTGTGACTGATTCTTTAGCCACTGTTCAGTTTCTCAATAATTTTTTTTAATTTAAACTGTCTTGAGTGACAATAAATGCTACTGCCTGCTGCGTAGATTACTTGCAAATTGTAATACTGATTATAGATTACAAAATGAAAACTGTAGTTAGTTAGGTAGTAACATAATCTAATTAGCTCATTTTATGTAATGTATACTGACTACTTTTTAGATTACTTTTTTATCAAACTTGTTTAAAACTTACTATTAAACATACCATATTGATATAACAAAAGCAAAGATAAAAAAATAAATAAAAACATTTATTATCAATTGCATTAAACATTGCACTACACCAGGATTTCCCAAACTGGGCTTAATTTAGGAACTGCAGAGCATTGGTGAGTTGATAAAAAAGCTATTAATTAATTAATTAACAATAAAATTAAATAAAAAATAATTTGAACGCTTCAACACTAAAAATATAAAGAATTTATTTGTGTACCTGCATGTCAATGTGACCATTTACCGACATCAGAGAACTGTAAACATGTGAATGTGTTGTTAAATTATTGAAATATTACCTTTATTTCAAGTAAATGTATATTTTTAAGGGGTTTGGCTTATAAAAACATTTGTGAATCCCTGAATTATATGAACAAACATTAATGAACATGAAAACAGCAATGACATTACATGCCCAATGCCGTCCAGGTTTCCTGATGACTCCCAGAGTCATCAATTACTAAAGGCCACTGGAAACGATGGCAACACGGTCTTTGACAACTATACATCACCAGTGTTTAGTAACTTGCATAATCAATGAATTATGAATAATTTAATGCCATTGTATGAAAAATATGCAATCATGCAATCCAAAAAAAGAAATTGTAATCTGAGCATTTTAAAATATAATTTATAAAAATAAATAAATATAAATATATATTTTATATATATATAAGTATATATAAATATATTTTTATTAAAATATAAAGCTTCCACAAAAAACATTAAGCTGAACAACTGTTTTAAACATTTAAACATAACAAGAAAGGTTATGTTGACCCATCCCTTACACCTCAACCCACCTTTAAACCTACCAATACCACTAAACCTGTACCTAAACTTATCCACCTCAACAGCAGCAAAAGTGTTTTGCAATACAATATGAACACAACTTTTATGTAAATACAGTACATAATAATTATACTTACCTATAAACCCACCTAATATAAAGTGGGACCCTATTTTTAATCTGCTTTCCGTGTATTTTTGTCATTAGGTATCTTTTTCCCATCACACACAACTCTATCAAACATACTGAGAGTGCATTTTAAAATTTTGCATGTATACAAAAGAACAAAATGTGAACATTTACAGTGTTAGGATTAACTTTTAAGGTCACCAGATATGTAGCAATTGTACATGGTTTAAAAAACCACAACTGCAGAAAAATTTAGGAAATGTCATAGAGCGTAATTAGACCAGTGCAGTGAGGTCAGTGTAATTTGGCTAAAATAAGCTGACAGTGATACGACCCAGACTACTGCGAGTATCATTTTCAACACATTTCTTCACCCTTCACCCTGCAGAACACTTTACGAAAGAGGGTTTGTAAAGCGCAAGAGTCTTTACAGATGATTAAGGGCCGCTTTGGACTTAGACAGCGGGCTTTGAAAGGAAGTAAAAATTATGATTCACACAGGGCAGACAGACACATTAAATTATGGAAATATGTTTTAATGTTCTTTAGTACACTCATGTTATTAATGTGTTTGGAACACACATTATCTGCTATAATTTGAAGCTCATTTAGGCAAATAATGGAGGGCACCACTTAGGCCCATCTGAGCAAAACATAATGTTCTCAAGAGGACTAATGCAAACACAGTCCAGTGATTTAGTTAGCTTAAATAAATGTGTGTAATTGTGAGTAAAACTAAATGACAACTAACCATTAAGGCTGTTTTCCAATTTGTACTAGTCTATAATAATCATTAAAAACATTGTTCATGGCATTTCAACTGAATGGAAATGAGAAATGTATGCAACCGCATATTATTGGGTGATTTTGCCCAAAACCTTATTTATTTTGTGGTAAAAACACTTTTACAAATGTGATATGACAGAGATGAATGTCTTCAGGTGCTTATTCTGGATTACACAATACTT
The DNA here is from genome assembly GCF_001515645.1 of Sinocyclocheilus grahami. Lineage (NCBI taxonomy): Eukaryota > Metazoa > Chordata > Actinopteri > Cypriniformes > Cyprinidae > Sinocyclocheilus > Sinocyclocheilus grahami. The sequence continues at coordinate 193,161 of NW_015505231.1, forward strand.
TTTAAAAAAAATTTTAATTAATAAAAAGTTAAAAACAACTTACTTTCACTTTTAATCAACTTAATGCATCATTGCTGAATAAAGTATTCATTTCTGAGATATGAACGTAAAACATTTGTGGAAAGTTTATTTGCTGATCTCTAAATTATAGAATATAAATCTGTACAGGCAAATTTCCATTAGAGAGTCAAACAGCAAACATGCATGCTATATCTCCTCATGGGATTCTGAAGGCCAACTTTGTATATTTGGGCAACGTTTAAGAATGATATTAAAATGACCTAATGCTAAAATTATGGAATGATTGGAACTTTTCATTTGCTATATTACAGTTTTTCTCAGTCGCTTTGGAGCATTTCTCAAATCATCCTTAATATTTACAAAAAAGTATGTGCATTTCTCAAAACAATTCGTACAAACAGCACCACACAATGTATTACCTGCAAAAGCCTGTAACTTACTCAAAACCTTTAGTTCATCTCTCAAAAGTAAGTATTTATGTCAATCAACATATCAGTGCCATCAGAATGAAAAGTACTTGTGTCATTGTTCACAAACAAGATAGTCAAAATGTTTAGTTATGTTGTCAATATAACAGTGCACTTTGTTAGTATTACCTAAAGTAAACTATTGCAACATTTTGGATGACAGTTACTGTATTGAACAGTATGCCATATGCTTATGTATGCCATATATCCATTTAAAAAGTACAAATTTACTCATTACGGTATGTGGGATATTGATTGAAAGAGACTGGATAGAATTCCACTTACACTTTTACTAGTGGTCTGACCAAAAAAAAAGTACAATGTCAATGTCAGAAAAGGAAAAAGAGATATGGGCACAAAGATCAAAATAAAAAAAATTAGAAAGTCCATTGTCAGAATTTGTAACTCTTGTGTTGTCCTCTGTCTATACAGTATATGCTTTCCAACTGAAGATTCACCTTTGAGCTATTTCTGTCAGGACCACTATCATCAAAGATGATTGACAATTAGCATACAGTTTGGATTGGCGGTATGGTTCCGTTCTGGGCAAGAACTCCCTGCGCATCCATGCAGCCTAGCATGGATGAGAGCAGGGAGAGCAGCGATAACCCCCCCAGGGTAAACAGAACAGAACCAGCATAAATGTATGATATCGTTAAAGTTCAATAATGTTATGTACACATTTTAGAATTTGTCTGATTCAAAGGAGAATCAGAAGGCTGAATCCTGACTGACAGAGGAGGAGTTGGGGATGGAGGAGGGTAATTAGCTATTGAGCAATGCGAAAACTGCTGATACTACTGCGGGACCTTATATATGAATGCTTAGATAGGTGTCGTATTCCCATAGGTTGATGGGGATCAAGCTGAGAGTCAGCTGATGCGAGCTTGACTAACGTGACCTGCCAGAACTAACGCTACGCTTGATTTCGGAGAACTGGTTTGTCATTGGTTGATCTACATTCTCTTCATTAGTGAAAGTCAAGATTCACTTGCACAATTCATGTCAAATTTACAAAAAGTCTAATAATAATGTGTAAAAAATGTGCTTGACAGTTTATGACAACTAGATGAACCATTTTGCATTTAATGACTTATACGATGGACTAAAGACTAGATGTTTTGAGGGGAAAGGCTATTGCACAGAGAACTATATAATACATTTTGAGCAACATTACATTAGCAACTGATAATGTAGCAAACTGCAGATAAATGTACACAATCAATTGCATGAATGTACCAAAGCAATCGCAACTTGTTCAAAAGAATGAGAAACTGCTTTTATGATGTGTACAAATGACTAGATGATGTGGAGGTTGAAGAAGTCGTTTTGAGAATTTTATTTCTGATTTGAGAAATGCACCAAAGCGACTGAGAAAACCTGTAACATTTGTCACTGCAGCGGGGCTCATTTTCACATATGCTGCACTCATGTGTCTTTGAAGACTGGTGGAACTCAATATACATTTAACAAAACAAAAAAGAGTAATGACCTCTTTAGCAGCAAGAGCTCATGTGGGCGTCAAAATGACCAATGATTATGGTTCAACGTATGTCTAAACCCAAAGACCTGTCTTATACAATAGGAGAATTGCACCCATACACCAACAACTATACCTATTCGGCAGTTAATATAGATGCTTTTGACTTCACATTGACCCTCTGTTCCCATGTTATATAAACCGAATGCTAATTTAAAAGAGTACCTGCGGATATTCACTGAACCAATCGAGTGCATCTAAGCCTCCACTAACACCAGAGTCTAGCTGATGAGGGCCGACTTACTTTGGTCTTTTACAATAGAGTTACAGGAAAGAAGCCAGTGGGGAAGTCCAATTCGATATGCTTTTATCTTCTGGCTCGACTTAAATAAATGCATGTGCAAACAGTTCTGAAACGGGTCAGATTAAACACTTTGATTATTTGCGTGTGAATAGTGGTGGTGGCCACACACAGATCTTTCTTTTACAGCTCATGGAATAAACCCAACGTGAACCACTGGATCAAATCAATAAGATTCATGATGTGTTTATGCATAATAAGGAGATGATATGGATTAGATAAGGGTTTAATATATCTATGTTTAATGTGGAATATAAAAAGCACAACTTTTTGTTTCTAATAATAGACGCTTGTTGAGATTCTCACAAAATGTTGAAATGCACAGGCTATGAATTATACAAGAAAAGGACAAATTGGACTGATTGGCACTGGAATAAACATACTTGTATCTTTTCTTTTAAGTGTGTGAAGTGTTGAATTAGTAGACATCATTTCACTTCTATTGATTTGTACAGTACAATGCAAATTGTTCCAGTGCATCAACAAACAAGGTTTTCAAAACAGCTGTAGGTTTGGATGTGATGCAGACTGACCAAGATGATGAAAGTTAGTTGCGTTTACTGTAAAATGCCACAAGTGTTGTTATTGTTAAACTAAAACAATAAACATTTTTCAGAACAAATTTTAAACTTAAAGCAAAATCAGAAATGTTGCAACAAACTGAAAAATAAGTTTATTTTAAATCACTAAAGTGCCTAAAACCTAAATAAAATGTTAATTAAAGTTATAAAGAATCATTAAAAAAACAAAAAGCTAATAAAAATGACAAAAGCACATTATCAAATTATGATAGTATAAACTAAAATTAAAGTAAAAATAAAACAGAAAATACAAGAATTCAAAAATATTTCAAACTGAAATACGTTTAAGTTAAATAAAAATCAACTGAAGCCATATATAAATATAGAAACACCTATAAAAATGACAAAAGCACATAACTAAATTATCTTACATAAATAATAAACTTACAGGGAAATTAATATTAACAAATTCTAATAAAAAAAATTTAAAAATGAATGCCACTGCCATTTCTTTCAGAACAGTGCCCTCTTTTGGTGAAAATACAATTTGCAAATCATTTAGATCACTAAAATCATATCTTTGGTTGGCTTTCTAATTTGATCCAAAGCATATGCATATGCTCTTCTGATCTACACCTCTGAATCTGTATAGTTCCACATGATTTATTGGGGTCAAAGCATTCCAGTTATGACTAAGACAGTTGAATAGAGATCTGTTTGATAAAGTCTAATAGTCTGGCTCGTCCTTTGCTCTCCAACACATAAGGGAATCTCTAAACGTAAGGTTCTCTCTCAGCTGAAAGTGATTCTTTGTGTACGAAACTAAATGTTAATAAACGTACAGGGAAATTAATATTAACAAATTCTAATAAAAAAAAATTAAAAATGAATGCCACTGCCATTTCTTTCAGAACAGTGCCCTCTTTTGGTGAAAATACAATTTGCAAATCATTTAGATCACTAAAATCATATCTTTGGTTGGCTTTCTAATTTGATCCAAAGCATATGCATATGCTCTTCTGATCTACACCTCTGAATCTGTATAGTTCCACATGATTTATTGGGGTCAAAGCATTCCAGTTATGACTAAGACAGTTGAATAGAGATCTGTTTGATAAAGTCTAATAGTCTGGCTCGTCCTTTGCTCTCCAACACATAAGGGAATCTCTAAACGTAAGGTTCTCTCTCAGCTGAAAGTGATTCTTTGTGTACGAGAGCCGTTTACTGTTAAACTGATTCCTATGCTGGAAAAGGTCAGCAACCCAAAAAATAAATCCTTCTTTCAACAAGACAGCAAAGCGCTTGCTTTGTTTGAGTCTGTTTTATGACTCTTTTTATGGTCATTTATCGCACATGCTTATTGGGATCTTCTTTCAAACATATGTTGACCTGAATGGATTTTGTGCATACGGATGGGTGGTCCATGCTGGATACGACCCCAGTTTGACCCCTAAATTGCCCATTTCTAAGCAATATGAACTGGACAGAGGTGTCGGGGGCAAATGGTCAATGCAAATTATGCATAACTGTCCATCGCATATACAGTAGACTCCTCTATAACACCTCTATGCTTCTTAGACGGCATATTCTGAATTATTCAAAACATACAAACCATTTCAAAACATTACAATAGAAATTGTTACTTACTTTCTTAGAAACAAGCTACTTAAATTATCTAGCTAAACTAACAACTATTCTACAGAAATATTAGTTAAGCTTGGCTATTTTGAGAAAGTACAGTCCAAGCTACATGGAAAAAGTGGCTTGCTACAGTTAAGCTAATCCATGAATTCATATATA
>NW_015505231.1:198425-201309 GCF_001515645.1 Sinocyclocheilus grahami
ATTCATATATATATATATATATATATATATATATATATATATATATATATATATATATATATAAACTAGAACTTACTTTAATTCAGCTAGTTCTCGAGGTAACATTTTAACTTGATGTACTAAAATAACTCAAAATAAAAATAAATGCTAATAGAAATGAAAACAGTGAACTGAAATAAAATTTAAAATACAACATTCTCATTTTCGTTTAGTTTAACTTGATGTACTAAAATAACTAAAACTGAAATAATAATAATAATAATAATAACAATAAAAGCTAAACAGAAATAAAAACTGCATAAAAATTACCGTTATTTTAGTATAACACAGATACTATAGTATTAATGCATAATATTTTGAATTAGCTTTTGTTTTTTTGTTTTCATTTCAATTTTAGCTTACATTTTTAATAATTGTGTTGTGCTTTTGTCATTTTTATTAGTGTTTAATATTTTTATTTAGCTTTATTTATTTTAGGTTCACTTTTAGTCATTTTAGTATTTCAGCTTCAGTTAGTGTTCAAAGCAACATTTCACATTTTTACGTTTTTCACTAATATTTATATTTTATTTTAGCTTCAAATATTAATTAACTATTTGTTTTTAATAGTTTTAGCTAACAATAACAAAATTGATAAACAAAATGTTTTAGACTGAATTAACCAACGTATTTTGCTAAACAACAAATATATTCGTCCAAGATGTGTAGTTATTTTCTTCTTTGAGTGAGTCATTTTCTCTTAATATGAGTCATTTCAAGTTATTTTCACTGCATGGGACAAACAAACACTGAGGACTTGAGAGGGCATGATGCATTCCCATTTCATTTTACAAGGCTTTTAAGGCTACCAAGGGAAGAGAGATCGATGTCATTTTACTTACACTTCAGGTGCACTCCATCAGCGTTAGCCACAAAACAGCAGTCCTTCAATAAAAACAGATTGGGTGAAAAAAAAGCCAAAGCAACGTCTCTTTCTTGCTTATGCTGTCTTGATAGACCACTAGAGGGCGCCCTAGGCTAAACCATTGATGAGCACCTCACTCTTTAGATGAGTTTTGATGTGACCAGTGAAATATGCTGATACTGACAGTAAACATTCACAGTATGGGGCCACAGGCATCTTTCCCAGAACCAATGAATGCATAAACATAACAGAGTCCAAAGCTTCAGTCTGCAACATCAAGTGCATGTCAAACAGCTAACATCAAACCTTAAGAGTCCATATAATCAGAAATGTTAGATAAGTACTCACAGTACTATATAAAAAAAAGAAAAAAAGAAATTTTCTTGCTACACTTATAAGAAAACCTTCTCAAAAGGTACATCTTTGTCCCTAAAGGCACTGTACATATGTACATATTTTTTTGAGTGTGTGGAAATGTTGGTAGATTTGTTTCATTTTCTGTAGTTTTTCAATATAATATTTAAATATATATATATTTTTATCATCTCTTTTTCCATGCTATTCATGCCATGGATTTTGCTTTCTTCTTATTGTTGTTTCTTCATGGGATTCATGTTGAATTTCTCTGTAAATGACAAAGAAACATTTTTCATTTTCATTATTTTATTTTTTTTCATTATTCCTTTCAGTAAAAAATAAAGCTCCTTCATTATCAGCATTTGGTGTAAATCTGTTTGGTCTGCACAGCTTGCTAATAGAGTTGCATTCGCCGTGCTGTCTTAACAGCCTGTTATCATGGCTGTTTAGAGATAATGATTGTTTTTAGATTCAGCAGACCCTTGCATCATGTTGATTATTTATCCCCAAGGTCTCTCTTGATCCTTTCAAAACAGTTGAGGTTAATGTTAGACATTTAATAAAAAATGTAGAGAACCATGACGCTGTGGCTTGGCAAACCCAACTAGAGAGAATTACTCTGGTAAATTTAAACCAGACTTATAACTTCTTTTCTCATTTTCCAGTCCAGTCCACATGCATACAGTCCGGTTAGCGGTTATGTCATGCTTTTACGCATCGTTCTGTGTCTTTGATCACATAAAAGCACATTCTAAAAGAAAGGAAGGAAGGAAGTAAATGTACCTCAGAAGATAAAAATATCTTCGAGTATGCTCTTTTGCAAAGGGATGGGACACTGAAAGAGATAGCTGCCAACCTAGAGACATGTATCCACACAAAAAGTCTTTAAGCTCTGCATGTTCAGTACTTTGAACTCATTTTGCATATAAGATCTCAGTAGAATAAAGCGCAAAGAACTCTAAAAATAAGATCATTTTGGCCATTATCCTAGACATTCATCTCCTCTGATTGCTCAAATGTAAAGAGGACAGAATGAGTTTAAAACCACATCAGTGGTTTGGCAGTTTGAATGCTGGAGAAATGGGAAAACTGTAGGTGGTCTGGTTTTGTGACAAAATTCTGTCATGTGGCAGTGAAGAGATAACCGGGAAACTGCATTGACGTGACTTCTACTCAGAAGAGGTGATGATAAACCAGTGAAGCTGTGGGGTTACTCATAGGCCAGCTAAAGACATATGGCAACTGGACCCAGTGCCAACATAGATAAGAGGTGATAATCAGAGGTGATAACAACATCCACATCAATTCAACGTGAGGAAAGCAGATAGTATATTAACAAAACACCCTGTTGTTGTTTTTTCTTCAGATTGTTAAAGCAATTTATTGCAAATTATTTATTTTATTATAATTGCGGTCTTTTCATTATCAGGTCAGTAGCTGGCCACTGGAGCTACAGTGCAACATAACCATGACCTACTTGACACCACTGACATTTAAACAGCAGGGGGCTCTGTATTGTTAATCTCCATGCAAAAACCCTAACCAGACAGACAGATAGACAGACAGACAGATAGACAGACAGATAGATAGATAGATAGATAGATAGATAGATAGATAGATAGA
>NW_015505231.1:209721-213124 GCF_001515645.1 Sinocyclocheilus grahami
CGATCTTATATATATATATATATATATATATAAACTAGAACTTACTTTAATTCAGCTAGTTCTCGAGGTAACATTTTAACTTGATGTACTAAAATAACTCAAAATAAAAATAAATGCTAATAGAAATGAAAACAGTGAACTGAAATAAAATTTAAAATACAACATTCTCATTTTCGTTTAGTTTAACTTGATGTACTAAAATAACTAAAACTGAAATAATAATAATAATAATAATAACAATAAAAGCTACACAGACATATTAAAAACTGCATAAAAATTACACAGAAAAACTTTTGAAAATAAAAGTAATTCATACTATTCATAAAAGCTATAAACGTATCTCAGTGATATTAAAATACACTGTTGTCAATTGCTTTGAACCTGTAAACAACCGTTATTTTAGTATAACACAGATACTATAGTATTAATGCATAATATTTTGAATTAGCTTTTGTTTTTTTGTTTTCATTTCAATTTTAGCTTACATTTTTAATAATTGTGTTGTGCTTTTGTCATTTTTATTAGTGTTTAATATTTTTATTTAGCTTTATATATTAATAATATTAATAATAATATTTTTATTAAATAAGCTTTATTTATTTTAGGTTCACTTTTAGTCATTTTAGTATTTCAGCTTCAGTTAGTGTTCAAAGCAACATTTCACATTTTTACGTTTTTCACTAATATTTATATTTTATTTTAGCTTCAAATATTAATTAACTATTTGTTTTTAATAGTTTTAGCTAACAATAACACAATTGATAAACAATGTTTTAGACTGAATTAACCAACGTATTTTGCTAAACAACAAATATATTCGTCCAAGATGTGTAGTTATTTTCTTCTTTGAGTGACTAACAATAACAAAATTGATAAACAAAATGTTTTAGACTGAATTAACCAACGTATTTTGCTAAACAACAAATATATTCGTCCAAGATGTGTAGTTATTTTCTTCTTTGAGTGAGTCATTTTCTCTTAATATGAGTCATTTCAAGTTATTTTCACTGCATGGGACAAACAAACACTGAGGACTTGAGAGGGCATGATGCATTCCCATTTCATTTTACAAGGCTTTTAAGCAATTGATAAACAATGTTTTAGACTGAATTAACCAACGTATTTTGCTAAACAACAAATATATTCGTCCAAGATGTGAGTCATTTTCTCTTAATATGAGTCATTTCAAGTTATTTTCACTGCATGGGACAAACAAACACTGAGGACTTGAGAGGGCATGATGCATTCCCATTTCATTTTACAAGGCTTTTAAGGCTACCAAGGGAAGAGAGATCGATGTCATTTTACTTACACTTCAGGTGCACTCCATCAGCGTTAGCCACAAAACAGCAGTCCTTCAATAAAAACAGATTGGGTGAAAAAAAAGCCAAAGCATCGTCTCTTTCTTGCTTATGCTGTCTTGATAGACCACTAGAGGGCGCCCTAGGCTAAACCATTGATGAGCACCTCACTCTTTAGATGAGTTTTGATGTGACCAGTGAAATATGCTGATACTGACAGTAAACATTCACAGTATGGGGCCACAGGCATCTTTCCCAGAACCAATGAATGCATAAACATAACAGAGTCCAAAGCTTCAGTCTGCAACATCAAGTGCATGTCAAACAGCTAACATCAAACCTTAAGAGTCCATATAATCAGAAATGTTAGATAAGTACTCACAGTACTATATAAAAAAAAGAAAACAAACATTTTTCTTGCTACACTTATAAGAAAACCTTCTCAAAAGGTACATCTTTGTCCCTAAAGGCACTGTACATATTGATACCTTTTTTTGAGTGTGTGGAAATGTTGGTAGATTTGTTTCATTTTCTGTAGTTTTTCAATATAATATTTAAATATATATATATTTTTATCATCTCTTTTTCCATGCTATTCATGCCATGGATTTTGCTTTCTTCTTATTGTTGTTTCTTCATGGGATTCATGTTGAATTTCTCTGTAAATGACAAAGAAACATTTTTCATTTTCATTATTTTATTTTTTTTCATTATTCCTTTCAGTAAAAAATAAAGCTCCTTCATTATCAGCATTTGGTGTAAATCTGTTTGGTCTGCACAGCTTGCTAATAGAGTTGCATTCGCCGTGCTGTCTTAACAGCCTGTTATCATGGCTGTTTAGAGATAATGATTGTTTTTAGATTCAGCAGACCCTTGCATCATGTTGATTATTTATCCCCAAGGTCTCTCTTGATCCTTTCAAAACAGTTGAGGTTAATGTTAGACATTTAATAAAAAATGTAGAGAACCATGACGCTGTGGCTTGGCAAACCCAACTAGAGAGAATTACTCTGGTAAATTTAAACCAGACTTATAACTTCTTTTCTCATTTTCCAGTCCAGTCCACATGCATACAGTCCGGTTAGCGGTTATGTCATGCTTTTACGCATCGTTCTGTGTCTTTGATCACATAAAAGCACATTCTAAAAGAAAGGAAGGAAGGAAGTAAATGTACCTCAGAAGATAAAAATATCTTCGAGTATGCTCTTTTGCAAAGGGATGGGACACTGAAAGAGATAGCTGCCAACCTAGAGACATGTATCCACACAAAAAGTCTTTAAGCTCTGCATGTTCAGTACTTTGAACTCATTTTGCATATAAGATCTCAGTAGAATAAAGCGCAAAGAACTCTAAAAATAAGATCATTTTGGCCATTATCCTAGACATTCATCTCCTCTGATTGCTCAAATGTAAAGAGGACAGAATGAGTTTAAAACCACATCAGTGGTTTGGCAGTTTGAATGCTGGAGAAATGGGAAAACTGTAGGTGGTCTGGTTTTGTGACAAAATTCTGTCATGTGGCAGTGAAGAGATAACCGGGAAACTGCATTGACGTGACTTCTACTCAGAAGAGGTGATGATAAACCAGTGAAGCTGTGGGGTTACTCATAGGCCAGCTAAAGACATATGGCAACTGGACCCAGTGCCAACATAGATAAGAGGTGATAATCAGAGGTGATAACAACATCCACATCAATTCAACGTGAGGAAAGCAGATAGTATATTAACAAAACACCCTGTTGTTGTTTTTTCTTCAGATTGTTAAAGCAATTTATTGCAAATTATTTATTTTATTATAATTGCGGTCTTTTCATTATCAGGTCAGTAGCTGGCCACTGGAGCTACAGTGCAACATAACCATGACCTACTTGACACCACTGACATTTAAACAGCAGGGGGCTCTGTATTGTTAATCTCCATGCAAAAACCCTAACCAGACAGACAGATAGACAGACAGACAGATAGACAGACAGATAGACAGACAGACAGATAGACAGACAGACAGATAGACAGACAGATAGATAGACAGACAGATAGATAGATAGATAGATAGATAGATAGATAGATAGATAGATAGATAGATAGATAGATAGATAGATAGA
>NW_015505231.1:213482-229871 GCF_001515645.1 Sinocyclocheilus grahami
GATAGAATGAATGAAAGAGATAGATAGATATATAGATAGATAGAATGAAAGAGATAGATAGATAGATAGATAGATAGATTGATAGAATGACAGAGATAGATAGATAGATAGATAGATAGAATGACAGAGATAGATAAATAGATAGATAGATAGAATGACAGAGATAGATAAATAGATAGACAGACAGATAGACAGACAGATAGATAGATAGATAGATAGATATAATGACAGAGATAGATAGATAGATAGATAGATAGATAGATAGATAGATAGATAGATAGATAGATAGATAGATAGATAGATAGATAGATAAATAGATAGACAGACAGATAGACAGACAGATAGATAGATAGATAGATAGATAGACAGACAGACAGACAGACAGACAGACAGACAGACAGACAGATAGATAGATAGATAGATAGATAGATAGATAGATAAACCTTAAAGGTCCCATATTTTACACCGTTCTGGAGTTTTTTTTAGGTTTTGATGTCCTTAAGAATATATATTTGCGGTATAAGTACCAAAAACCATCTCAATATATTTTTACAGCTCCTCTCTCAGGAGCTCTGCTGAGAACAGGTCGATTTTGGCCTGTCTAATTAATATTCATGAGCCTCTCTTCTGATTGGCCTGTTGTTTTCTGAGTGACGCACGGCCAGGCCAACCACAGATAATTAGGGTCAGCCGACGTCACAGCGCTAGCTGGAGGCAGCAAAACAAATGGGAAACTGGAGGCGGCCCGTTCAAACCAGTTGTTGCTGTAAAACATAGCTGTAAAATATTTATTTTTCTATGTTATGTAGCTGTAAAAATAGTTGCCTGCTGAAATTGAAATGTATATTCATCTTCATCATTACTAGATAGACACGGTGAGTTTGTCTTTACTATACACGTTAGATGTGATCCACCTCATAGTAACAGTCCTGTCAGATCAGTTTGGTTAAAGTTAACCTTTTCGACATGTTTCCGTGTTGTTGTCGTTGCTCAGCAATGGCATGGATGCGATGTTGTCTGGGGGTTTGGCAAATGGAGTGGGACTGTGGGCGGTGCTCGGGGTGGTGACTGAAGGCAGTGACTGTGTAGTCCTGACATCAACTTTTACGGAAGTCATGATGGTTCGTGAAAAATCACAGCTACTTTATGCAGGCTGTGTGCATTTTACTGAGGACTGACTGTTTTGAAACTTATATGGTAATTACATAGCACCTAGACCTCAGTTATCATGAAAAAAGACAGGAAATTTCAGTTTTGACAATATGGGACCTTTAAAATTCCTCTAAAAAACTGTAATTCCTTTAAAATAGTCAAATCCCTGAAAGGCAATGTAGGCTATAATTCGTACACTGATCACTAGGCTTGCCGTACTGACAGCTCTGCCTGCCCGTCAATCACTCCATCGCTCGCAGCTTCCCGCAAGTATGAAGTTCTAGGAGCGCTCGTGCTTACCGCCGTTACCGGAGAACTGTCAATCATTCGTTCGTTCCAAACCGCCTGCCGGTATAACGCAACGGGAGTTGCCGTTCTGACCGCGCTGCCTGTCAATCACTCCTTCACGGCGCGCGTGAGGAAAATCTCTGCGCTCATCTGCTGCGCGTGAATCCACTGCTGTCCACAATGCTGGATACCGACGCTGCATCCGGTGAGGATAAAAACACTCCGCGTGCTTGAACGGTTTAGTAATCCGGAGGGAAATAAGCAAGAGGTATGGATAAACGCGACAAGAAAGCGAAAAAGGATTCAGGGAAGTCTACGAAACGCACAGGGAAGCTGTTCCGGAGGAAATCATTCAAATCAGTGGAAAGTTTGGTGAGTAAGATCTTGAAAAGTTTGGGGAGCTTGGCTAACGGCGGAGAAACAACCGAGCGCTCGGATGCTGAGGAGGATGATGGTGGGTTTGGAGAAAGCGCACCTTGCGCGGGAAACTCGGGACATGTGAGAAAAGACAACAGCAGTCAGGTGAGGAAAAGTTCCTCGCTTCCCTGCCCTTCCTCCGCGAAAGAGCGACTGTTCTCGCTGTACGGGGATAAAACGCCAGGCGTGCTGGGTCTGAAGAATCACGGGAACACCTGCTTCATGAACGCCGTCGTGCAGTGCTTGAGCAACACGGACCTGCTCGCTGAGTATCTGTGTCTGGAGCGATATAAACTGGATCTGTGTCACAGGGCAATGAACGGGTTTATAAAGATTGAGAACGGTCAGCAGGAGAAAGGAGAGGTTACGGAACGGCTCGCGACTTTGGTCCGAGCGCTTTGGACTTTTCAATACACTCCTCAACTCTCGGCTGAGTTTAAGGTAGACTCAAGTAAACTGTAATTGTTTTATTTTGTCACTGACGCTTTTATCCACTTATTACAGGTACAGGATCATCTAGGCATCCTGTGAAAGTTCCTCAAATATCCCATAGTATTTAAGGAATGTAGCTATACATTTCAAGCTGCTCAAATGCTCTTCACGTTATTATGGGGTTAATGGAGGAAACTAGTGTCTATAAAGGTTCCATTTAAAAATAGATTTTACAGCCTGATGCATTAACTTTTTAAGGCCTTCAAAGAGCATGCAAAATCCTTCATAATTATTATGCATGCATATTTGTGACAAAAGAATGTATTTATTGAGAAAATGTACTTTTAAAAAGTAATGCCATGCCAGATAGCCTATTAAAATGAACTCTGATTAAAATGGTAAAAAAAAAAACTTGGAAACGGTGACCGGACAACACCTAAAATGTACATATCCCCTTATATATTGATTTATTTTAACTTAAAACCTTAGTGTTGACAAAGAAACTCATGGACATGTGTGGTGTCAACTATACATATAACTTAAAATCAGCTCATGGAGCTTTCTCTGGCCAGTTTGTTCAGTATGTGAGCAAATGCGTTCCCACGGGATGATCTCTTCTCAGTAAAAAATAGATCAGGATGAGAAACTTTCCACAGATAACATTATCAGCAGGGTGTAAACTTAAAAACTAGAGTGCACTCTCAGATAAGACATCACCACACTGGATAGCGACCACAAAGTCGACTGCGATCTGGAACGCAAGTCTTATAAAACACTTTCTCACTTTCTCTACTACTAGCGTCATACATTTACTAGAAGAATGATGACAAAAGAGCTTTCCGCTACATTCTTTAAGACCGAGGGGGCAGATGGCAAAAAGCTGAAGGTTTACTAGTATGAATGTTTCACAATGACAGTTACATACGGATTATTAGTTCAGGCTTTGCTTCTACATAAAAGATATAGTCAAAATTGCCAACAAATTCATTCAGCAACACTTGTATGGATCATACAGACATGTATGGATCCATTAAGAGCCTTTGGAATCCTTCCATTCCACAAAGGATTCTTTATAGTCGAAAAAGGTTCTTTAGATTATTAAAACATTCTTCACACTAAGAAAAAAGTTCGGTTATGATATAATCTGCTTCTTTAAGCTCCTCACAGGGTTAAGCCATTTATCTTGAGGTAGGAGTAGCTAAAGAAACTAGCAGGTGGGAGAAATCTAGAAAACATTTCAGTGGAAAAGCGTCATCGAGAGGAGGTGGGAGTGTAGCCATAAGGTAGACCTGATGCTCTGATGGGAAACAGAGGCCCAGTGCTATTCACACCCTACTATCAAAAGTCTGAAATGATTGCCTGGAAGGCTCCCAATCTGGGCTGCATGTTAGACGAATAGAGAATTACAAGAATACTCAAGGCAAAATATAAGGCTGTGCCTACTCAAAAACACATTTAAGGATGAATCTGAATCAAAGATCATCTACTGTATACTGTATTTTGGGATTCTACACAAGACAATAGTCTATTGACTTGCATGTCATAAATTTACATTAGGCCGTCTGAGGCATGATTTGCTTTTTCCTGTTGACAGAGCCCAGAGTATCTTGTCTAGAGATGACATAAATAAACTCTCTCTGCTTCTCAGACGTCTGCGAGAGTTAATGAGTGCCTAACCGCAGATACAGGGATCCACCTATAAACAATCTGCTCTACCCTATAATTTATGCCTCCCACTGCGCTTAACTTAATTTACTTAATATCTGCTGTAGTAAAGTGCAATATATTTCTAATTAGACTAAAATGGACCTGAATTACACAGTGAAAGCATCACAAGTGGTGACTGGTTCAATTATGCCATTGCAAATGCAACCGAAGACCAAAATCTTGTGTAACTGAACTCAAATCAACGAGTTGTTAAAGGGGAAAGGAGCTTGTTGGTAGAGCTGGTATGCGGTTGATGGATGTCAGGCTGGTATTTCACAGATCACAAGGTCGTGTTGTGTATAGTTCCTGACTGATGTCTAGCTAGTCAAACTCAAAGGGGAATGTAGCAGAGTTAATGGCTGATCTGAGTATATATTAAGTCATCAAGTCTACTGTGCCAGTATTGGAAATGAATGAAAAATGTTGTACTCCACAGTGTACTTCTAAAAGTTGATAAAACTAGAAGATGTATGCATTTAAAAATATACATTCTTTCTTTTACAGGAAACCAAAAATTGATGGCTTATCTTGCCAGGAAGGGCATATAGAAATCGGTAATAAAATACCGTCTGAGACAAGAACGTCTAAATTATATGTACAAAAGAATAATAAAAAAAAAAAAGAAATTTATTATGGAAAACCTGGAAGTATTTTTTTTTAAATAATATTAAATAAAAAGTAATATAATATAATAGTAAAAATTGTATTTGTTTTCCTAGTTAAGCTCATAATTAGAAATTACTCATTGTGCATGCAGTGTCTTTAAAATGACTTTTAAAAATCCTTATCTAGTCATTACTAACAACAATGGAAATTCATGGTTTAATATGAAATAGACAGAAAATTGCATTTCCAAATAATTTCGTGAGGTCTAACTCAATTATTTTATCCTTATATTTGGGTTCACTGACGAGATGCTGACCAAAAAAGAAGGCCTTTGAAGATCAAAGCTTTGATATTTTAACGGTCCAACTTCTTTAATACTATTTTTTAATTATTTAATGGATGATAGTTCCGGGTGCTTTTCCTTCTTATAACTCCTGTCCTGATATACTGTATATAAAAACACTGGGATATTTCTCTATATATGCAATACAAAACATTGTTGTGAGAATATGGCTGGGGGATGTCTATAAACTAGTGTTTATTAATCAAAAAGCAAAGAAGACCAATACAATTCATGGTTAGTCTCTCCTTAAAGGACCTGTTTCCATACTAATACTAGTTCATCCTTTTCTGCACAAAACTAACGTTCAAGTCAAACCTCTTCAGGCTGAGCACTCATTGATGAAAGGGAAGCCTTTCTTTATATAATAATGACAGGAATCATCTCTTTAATACCACAGATAATTGGAGGCCTACATTTCTCAAAGCTTTCACATGCGCCAAAGACATTTCACAGGACCAGAATTCCAACATTCTCCACTGTTGACTATATGTTATAAATTAAACATTGGCAACCCTCTACGCACACCTTGGCAATATAATCGACATTGGCTAGTAAATTTTTTTGTTTACCCGCCAAACTGATATACTATTTTACACACACACACACACACACACACGTTTACTTAGCTATCTAAATGGGGACATTACATAGACTTTTATTGTTTTTATATACAGATAGTTATACACTTTTTAACCTAAAGGGTGCCGATTCAGCGTGGTATACAAGACTCTCGCTCTCTCTCTTTGCATGCGTGAGAAACACTGCGCTATCAGTAAAGTGACGGCGAGTCGTGCGCCTTCACACTAGTTTACGGTACGTCAAATACAGGTGTGCTGCGTGCTACACACAGCGCATCCATTGAGTACATGACATGATCCATTGAGCACATCCAAATAGTACAGATCGCTTGACGGAGAGCGAAACTCTCAAGCGCTCAGTCAGCGTGTTTATCGAGTGAAAATCTGTGTTGAACGCCTCACACACACATACTGGCATGTAAAATCTAAGAATTTATTAGCCAATGGCTAATGTTAGATATTATTTAGTCGCCCAGAGTAAGATTTAGTCGCATATGCGAGTGATTTACTCGCAATGTAGAGGGTTGCATTGGGATATATTTTCATTCTCACAACACAAGACTTGTGGCCTTTGACCTCTTTGAGGAGTATATAGCAGTTTCTCTGTCATATGCGTTTAATTAGAAGTTATTGAATAAATTGTTGTTCCTCTGAATAACTCCTTTGAGGGCGAGGCATTTAGTGGAGGAAACCATTCCGAAAACTAGGCTTTTATTCTTTTGAAGATGGATTTAATCTCTGTGACCACATGACCCACTTTCTCACTATATGACTAATGTTAAGATTATTAAGTTATCTCAGTCTGTAGGCCTACGGCTTCATATTATTATCTGCAGTTTGCTCCCAGCTGCTAGATTGCGTTTATATGGTTAATGCTGCTGTAATTAATCTTTATGTCACTCAGCATTAAAGTTATGATTTTAAATTCACCTGACTTTCAAGACGTCTTTAAATGATGTGGCCTTCAAGTCATGTTGTAATCAAATAAGTCTCTTTTGCTCAGCAAAGCTGCATTTATTTGATAAACACTACAAACAAAAACAGTAATATTGTGAAATTTTATTGCAATTAAAAAATTTTTTTATAAGAATATATGTTAAAATGTAATAAATTCCTGTGATGCAAAACTGAATTTTCAGTATCATTACTCCAGGCTTCAGTGTCACATGATCCTACATAAATCATTCAGACATGCTGATTTGCTGCTTAAGAAACATTTCTCATTATTATTAATGTTGGAAAGTTGCGCTGCTTAATATTTTAGTGAAAACCATGTCAACCATGTTATTTTAAGGATTACTTGATAAATATAAAAGTTCAAATGAACAGTGTTTATTTGAAATAGACTTTTATTATACGTCTTTGTCACTTTTGAATTAAAGTATAAATTTCTTTAAAAAAAAATCTTACTGAACCCAAACTTTTGATTAGAAACATATTGAATGAAAATAAATGTGCAAATAATATTACTACTGTAAAGCAAACCAAAAAAACTGCTGCTGGTATCTGCCAATGCATTTCATAAGAACTTTTTTTGTGATCCCAGATGTGATAATTTACACAGTTGTTGTCATGATCAGTAGTGAGGCGCATCATTCACTGTATAGCAGAATGCAATTTACATCCTCCATCTGTTCACTATCGCATCTCAGTATCTAACGAACTGTCTGTTGTGTGTCAGATCCACTGATTATTATTCAACCACTCCAGGATTGGTTTTTCTAGAGATTCACTGGATAACTCAGCATCATATACATGGAGTGAATAACTAGGATCATGTTTAGTTGGATCATGTTTAGGATCATATTTAACTTTTTGTGTTGTCTGTTTATAGACAATCTGATACTACTACTACTACTACTTGTGTGACCTTTATCTTGTTTCTTGTCCAGATGACAGTATCTAAATATGGTGCACAGTTTCGTGGAAATTCCCAGCATGACGCTCTTGAATTCCTGCTCTGGCTTCTGGACCGCCTCCATGAGGACGTCAACTCATCTTCAACCCTCCCCAGTGGGAATAACAGAAGCAAATCAAGTGGCAAGGTAAGAACAAGTGTGTCTTAGAACCCGCCCTGAGCTTGAAACAGAAATGATGCAACATTCAATCTCAAAAATTGGCTCAAAATTGGATTTTTTCCTCACATTATGATATATTATTAAACCCCAAACCAAATATCATCACCTGAAATATCTGCAATATGAGGATTCACAATTATTTTGCAAAATAATATAACACGAGTTACCAACGGCTCTTCTAAACCCCCATATGGCCAAACAGCTGTTACCTTCACCATTACAGTGACATGGCAAGGTCAGAGAGTCTCGTCTACACACCCCTGCCACCCGTAAACAACACATCTGTTTATGAAATATGGAGATGCATGCCAAGCCCCATAGCGTGCATTGAGCTACAGTGGTCTTCTTGTACGTAACCTTGGAATTGCCCAGATGAATAGCTTTTCACAGTGGCTGTGATCTTCACAAGGCGAGATTCATGGGGATTCGGGCTGAAATTGATTCGAAACCCATAGTGTTTCGCTGGTCTACATGTGTGCGAAGGTTTCCACTCATCTTGGACCTCAAATGGAGCCACATCACCATGGCAGCAAGTTGCAGTAGCCTCCGCAATTATTGCCACTCCAGGAGAAACATGCACTTGTTGTTTATTACATTAACTTTACACTGCATATAAAAGAGAAATCTAATTTTGTAATATCAAATTGTTTGGAAAAAACATCTATTTACTCTTTGAAATTAGGGCAAGAAGAGTTTCATACATTATCCATTATTACTGCACCTTATCTCCACTGTTAGTGTTTAAACACAGCAGAGCCCCAATAATGGAGAAGACTATTTTCTTTAATAAAGCCACTGCCTTATTTAGAAACCTTTTGTCAGGCAGTTTCAAACAGCTGGAGGACAAAGGCATATTTTTCTCCATGCACTGTGCTAAGGATGAACATTTTTTAAAAATCGGCTTTCATGCCAACCATCAGAGCTCTTCTTGTCTGAAGAAAGCCTATGCTATTTTTAAAATCACAAATGTAAGCAGCTGAAGTTTACTGAACATTACAGGAGCTTTGATTGGTGATGGCTTCTGAGGTCAGATGAGGTCTTTTGGCAACAAACATCAGAGATTGAAAAGAAGCTAATCACCACTATAAAGTATGGAGTTGTTGTCTACCAAATACATTTTTTTTTTAATTAAATAAATAAATAAATAAAAAATAAACATAATATCACAAATTGTAGCCAAAAGAACAAAAAAGAGTGAATGATCTGAATGTATGCATTTTGTCATTTATATGATGCAGCACAAGCCTAAAAGAAAACACGGTTAATCATTTTAAAAGCTTTAAAAAACATATTACAGTTTTTCTCGATTGCTTAAACACTATAACTGATTCATTTGGCACAATTTTCCAAACCATTCATACAGTTCTCGAAACAAAGACATGCTTCTCAAAACTTTGAACACATTTCACTTGTTTTCACACGTTCCAATTTGCTCAGTGTTTTCTGCAAAACTCTACAAAAGAACGGCATCATTTTGCACAGGTTTAACCATGTTCTCATTTAGAAAACACAAACACACAATATAACTACCTCAAGAATCACAAAATGAACACAAATAGCACACATTTATCCACGTGTGATCATTAAGTAGCAAAACTGATGACACACCAGTCAGAATCTCAGGATGATATGAACAAGAGCACAGCTGATGAAAATAAAAACGAAGGGGTTGAGGTCAAATTTAATTTGTTCCTGATGAAATACAAAGCACTATAGCTGTGCATGTTCTTGTGCATGGAATGAGCATAAGGAAAGCTGGCCTGCAGGCTCATCTACAGAGTTTTTACACTACTTATACATTACAATTACAGTACATAGTAGCAGTACTTCAGATGAGAGAACTTTCACTATACTTTGTACTGTAAATACTGTAGCACACACCTTCAAACTCATAACTGTTGAATTGATTTGTAGCCAAGTACTTCTTACATGTATTTGTGCAGAACTGAGAGTCGACTGTCTAGGGCAGGGGTAGGCAAGTTCGGTCCTAGAGAGCCGCAGTCCTGCAGAGTTCAGCTCCAACCCTGAAAAAACACACCTGAACAAGCTAATCAATGTCTTCAGGATTACTAAGGCTATATGTAGGTGAGTTCTTTTTTCAGGGTTGGAGCTGAACTCTGCAGGACTGCGGCTCTCTAGGACCGAACTTGCCTACCCCTGTAGTAGCAGTACTTCAGATGAGAGAACTTTCACTATACTTTGTACTGTAAATACTGTAGCACACACCTTCAAACTCATAACTGTTGAATTGATTTGTAGCCAAGTACTTCTTACATGTATTTGTGCAGAACTGAGAGTCGACTGTCTAGGGCAGGGGTAGGCAAGTTCGGTCCTAGAGAGCCGCAGTCCTGCAGAGTTCAGCTCCAACCCTGAAAAAAGAACTCACCTACATATAGCCTTAGTAATCCTGAAGACATTGATTAGCTTGTTCAGGTGTGTTTGATTAGGGTTGGAGCTGAACTCTGCAGGACTGCGGCTCTCTAGGACCGAACTTGCTACCCCTGGTCTAGGGGATGCAGAGAAAATATTTTGTCAGAAGACTAAGAAACTGCTATAGTATAACAAAAAAGGATATTACCAATACTGTAATGCAACTTGGCAGAAGATGCTGATTTTTTAAATTGTATTTATTGCTTTACAGTAACTGACAGTATATTCCAATGCATTTGTATATTCAGTTGTTTGGTTTTTGAACTTTTATCTTCTAGTGCTTTTCATCTACTGTAAGATCACTTTACAGTAGTGTAATGAAAGTAAACTTTTCTTAAAGTTTATTGCTGAATTTTACTGTATCTGCACCCCTCTATTTATGCTGCATACTGTAACAAACATTGACTATCAAAATGATTCCTGTTTCCCAAAAGCAGGTTTTTGTAGCAGTGTTTTGAATTGATTTTGACGGATTTTGGCTATATTTATTCAAAGAAGGCGTATGCGTGTATCTTTACAGAAGCAGCACTGAGAGCCGCTTCAGAAACGTGCGTCGCGCGGCTGGATTCTGGAATAAACACAAGCATTGTGGCCGCAATCAGCTTCAGTGGCCGTATCAGAGACACACTGCACCACAGACGTGTGCAGTGTAAATTGTCTAAGCATTAATGGTAGGGAAAGCCCCTTATACTGGAGAGCAGCCACGTATGATGTTTTCTTGGAGGTTATAGTACATTGAAGAATGATCATATGGCTTTTTACATATACACCATGTGACCTGTAAATGCGAAAAAGCCATTTCCATTGCAGTTTTGTGAATTATTTGCATTGCCTGAAAAACCACCTCATGCGAGCGTAAAAACTTTTTTGCGATATATGGGCGTTTTTGCGAAATTGACGCATTTCCATTTAGTATTTTCAATTCGCAATTTCAATTTGCGCAATTTGAGGGGTAATGGAAACGCGCCTTGTGTGTTGCTTGTGGACGTGTAATGGCTATAATCAGGCTTTGTTAAAAGGGCAGTTACAGATTACAGTAACTTCAAATGCTGCCTCTGCTAATTTGGTGACCCTGCTGTTTATCTGTTACTGAGAACAAAATGCTCTTTGGTGTATGAAACATTAGAGTTTGGAAATCACCTGAGTGAATTTGGGTAACATTAAAGCCATTCAGTGTGAAATAGAGGAGGGTAACAGATTTTGGTAACCTGTTATGCTGCCTTGTCGGAATTGTTGACCTTGCTGTATATCTGCAACTGTTCACATCAGAGCAAAATGCTTATTGGGATGTAAAATAGAGGAGGTTAGACATCACCAGAGTGAATATGGAGAACATTACAAACATTCTGTGTAAAATAAAGGCGAGTAACAGATTTCAGTGCTGCCTTGTCAGATTTGGTGACCCTGCTTTTAAATAGTTTTTCTATATAAGTACAAGACGGACGTCTTTGACGTCGTAACGTATCATTACTTTGCTTATGAGAGCCGCATTTATAATACTGCATCACAAGAAGTTAAACTTTTAACCAGAGGCGGACAAAGTACTCAACTCCATTACTTGAGTGAAAGTACAGATACTGCTGGTCAAATATTACTCCATTACAAGTAAAGGTTCAAAAAATGCTGGGAAATCACTTGATGTAGCCCTACAAGAATGATTACTGATAAACTGTCTGAAAAAGAAAGAAAGTCACGTTATAGAGAAGGAAAAAATAACCCACTGACTTTCAAAGCTGCTACATAGCAACGACTTTCTACTTCGAGTACCTTGATAGAAATGTAGTGGAGTGAAAAGTACAATATTTGTCTTTCAAATGTAGGGAAGTTAAAGTTATAAGTTCCCAGAAAAACTAATACTCAAGTAATGTACAGATACTCAAAAAGTGTACTTAAGTACAATACTCAAGTAAATGTACTTAGTTACTGTCCGGCTCTGCTTTTAACCCCTGTTGGGACCCCTCTCTGATCAGTGTCCCTGGATTCATCCTAACTTTCCCCGACTTTATGCCACCTCTTTGTATCACCTCTGTCTTCACAACAACAAATCAGAAGTTATACATTACTATTACTCATTTCATAGGTCCCTATTATTGTAACTTTTAAAAATAAATTCTTAAATTGTTGAAGTTCCATGAAATCTAATTATTCTTAGATCTAATTATGCATTAGATAAAAAATTGTATTAAACCAATAAAGGAAAGTACAGAAAACAGAAAACAGAATTTGGAAAAAATAAAACTGAATTCACAAGGCCCTACATTTTTTAGTTAAAAAATGTGGTCACACTTTATTTTAAGGTCCAATTCTTGCTATTAACAAAGCATTAACTACAACTTTTGCCTCAATAAACTATTCATTTGCTGCTTATTATTAGTAAGGTAGTTGTTAAGTTTAGGTATTGGGTAGGATTAGGGATGTAGAGTATGGTCATGCAGAATATCTGCTTTATAAGCACTAATAAACAGCCAATATGTTAATAAGCCATGCTAAACTAGTTAAAAGTGAGAATTGGTCCCTATACTAAAGCAGTACTAAAAATTTAATAAATTGTTGACATGGTATTGTTAATTATTAGATTATAGACATGCTTTTGACATAATTTAACCATTAAAACTAAAACTTAAAACAAAATGTATTTTATAGTGCCCTAAAACTGTCAGAAAATATTACAAATCAAGTAATTCAGGTAACACTTTATTTTAAGGATCAAAATGTACCTATTAATCAGTTGCTTATTAGCATGCATATTACTATCATATTGGCTGTTTATTAGTACTTATAAAGCACATATTAATGCTTTATTCTGCATGACCGTATTTTAGATCCCTTAATCCACCCCATACCTAAACTTAACAACTACCTTACTAACTATTAATAAGCAGCAAATTAGTAGTTTGTTCAGGGAAAACACTTAATTAATAGTGAATATGTGTTCCCTATTCTAAAGTGTTACCGTAATTAAAAAAAATGGCAAAGGACAAGTCACCCAAAGTTTTCAAAAAATAATTACTGACATGGATGATTAATGACATTCATGACGATGAAATGACATTACAGAATTCATATTGAAATGCTGGTGATATGTATTGTGTGCACACTAACTTAACACTTAGAAGTGTGACATCCCATTGGCTTTTACTAGGTAAATGGCTTTTAGCACACAAATGTTTCTGCCTTTGGCACCATGCTGATTGTTTCTTTTTCAACTCAACAGCGCTTGAATGGATATCAGATGTGGTTTGATGTCATTGGTTTTGTTCACTAATTAATAATTTGGTTAGTGACACAAATTTGAAGCACTACTTAGTGAAGAGACTTTGATTTTCTGTAAAACAACTCGTGTAATCATCAGTCTGGTTGCGCAGTGCCGTACTGTCTCTAATTGATGATCTTTGTGTTTATGTGTGTGTTTGTGTCACGAAGCGGTTCAGCTCCTCTGGCTATGCCTGTGGCTACAGCCCGGCTTATTATCTCTGAGCAGTACTTTCATCTACTTTCATCTACTTTCACATTTATTATTTTTCCAACAATAATAAATGTGTTGGAAAAAGCGGTTGAAAGTGAGAGGGCGTTTATTTTTTGCAGAATTTATATGAAAATGCGCACACAGACAAGATGCCAAAATGAGACGAAAAGAAAAAAATTGCAGTCTAATTCTGATCTCCACTTTGGCCACCCACCCAGAGTTCTCTGTTTCCGTCTCGGATTCAATGTATTTGGAGTCAGGCTCAGGTCACAGGGATGGTGGGTGCCTCAAAATGTCTCATTTATGAGTCAGTACACATCCTAGAATGAGCGTGACCATGCCAAAAACTCCTCCATACCAGCAAGTGTGAAGACACAGCCAGAGCCCAGCGGTCATTTTCAGACTCACTTTTAAAGACATACATTATACATGTTCTAATGGAGGTTGGCAAGTGCATGCCTGTAAACAAACAGTTAGATCTATTTATTTCACTTTCTCTCTTTCCCTCTCTCTCTCTCTGACCCCTAAGCCACTGATTTTTGACATTCCCTTCACTGTGTTTACTGGATATTACTCTGGAAACAGAGCTGGTGTGAAGCCATCTCTCAACGGAATGAAAGGAAGCTTTTGTGAACAAGTGGATGAAAGAGGTGCTTGTTCCGGACATATGGACTGAAGGAGAGCGATAGAGAGAGGTGCAAAATCCCCCCTGCAGCCCTCATATAGGGTTTAAATTAATTTACAGTGATGTAATCATGATTGGGTCCAAAAGTCTTACAATGTTACACTTTCTCATTAATTAGTCTGGCTGTTTATCACAGTAACTATCACAGTAACTAATGATGGCTATATATAATAATGCAACACACACAAATTAATCAATGATGGACCACACATGGCTTCACTAGCCTTAAATCCAGGTTGAACTGTAGGGCACACCTGCTAATAAACAGTAAAATAGCAGAACAGTCTTGCATAACTGCAAACTTGTATAAAAGAAAGTATGAAGAAGTTTGTTTCTACTGAAGTTTTTGAAGGTAAGACTGTTATCGTCTCTGCAGGAGTTTTTGAGGCCATGGCACTGAAAGTCAAATTTTTCAGTCCTAGTCTAGCAGTGTAACACTAGGTCGTGCCACCTGCAGATGTTTTCTGTGGACTCATCATTGGAGTATACACATCAGTAATGGAGATGAGTCAGAGTAGAGGAAGCTGCTGGAGGACTTCTGGTGAGTGGAAAACCACCTGCTGCTGAACATCTGCAAGACAAAGGGGTTGGTGTTGGATGTCTGGCATATCAGGGAATTTCTGAAACTACCCAGGGAGACAGTATGGAAGTAATGCAATCCAAACTACCTGAGCAAAGAAATTCCAGAGCGAGTTGTACAGTCTGTACTCCGGCACTTCTTTATTGGCATTGACATTAACATCCATTGAATCTTTCCATTTCACACATTTTTTTATTTGAAAAATGCTCTTTAGATTATTTAAATATTCTTCACAAAAAATGGTTCTATTAAGAACTGTTTACTGAAAGGTTCTTTGGAAAACCAAAAATGGTTCTTATATAACTCTCTTTTGAAATCTTTATTTTTAATCTTTATTTTTCAGTGTAAGGTGAGCCTTTCGACTTGGCAGCACACTGCTAGAGATGTTCTGCTAGTGCAGGGGTACTCAACAGGCGGCCTGTCTGCATTCATTTTGTGGCCCGCGTCATGCTGAAGATTAATGCATTTTTATTACAATTTGCGCTCTAAATATTAGGCAGTTAGATTTTTTTTTATTAAATGTATACAATCGCAGTATTAAAAGCTGCTCGATCTCTGCAAGTGCTGTAACTAAGGGGCTGTTTACACGACAACGTTTTCAGCCAAAAATGGGAAACTTATGCGTTTTGCCTGTTCGTTTACACGACAATGGCGTTTTGGGGACTGAAAACGCATATTTTTGAAAACGAGTTTCAAAGTGCAAGTTTCAGAAAATGCCACCGTCATCATTTCCTTGTACACACCCAATACGGGAATCTTTGAAAACGGTGACGTCATGCGCATGCGTAGTACGTGTTAGGTATGTAGACATGCGCAGTACATAGGGGCGCTGTAAGGGGGGGGGTTAGGATGATTCTAAGGGCCCGACGTTGGAGGGGGGCCCACCGAGGAGGGAACGCGATTTAGAAAATGCCACCGTTATCATTTCCGTGTACACACCCAATACGGGAATCTTTGAAAACGGTGACGTCATGCGCATGCGTAGTACGTGTTAGGTATGTAGACATGCGCAGTACATAGGGGCGCTGTAAGGGGGGGGGTTAGGATGATTCTAAGGGCCCGACGTTGGAGGGGGGCCCACCGAGGAGGGAACGCGATTTCTACCGAGGGGGACCCCCCCAACCCTCACCCAAACCCCCAGAACGCGATTGCGATTTCTACCAAGGGGTACCCCCGCACACCACACTAGAGCCCTGCACGGGCCTCAACTTTAGGCCCTAGCCCGGCCCTGGCCCGAGATGCTCAGGCCTTAGCCCGGCCTGTGTCCGACAGCTTATCAGAATTACTGGCCCGAGCATATCTTTGTTTCCCACTTCTCCCAAAACAGCTTCTACTACTGTTTCAGCTATTAAAATTGTTCAGTTTTGTATGTAATGGCAAAGTGATTATATTTTGTTTCGTTTTTTTATTAAGTTAATTTAGAAAAACGTTTGGAGCATTATTTTGTTTGTTAAATATAAGTTTTAGTTTTTTTTAAAGTAACGACCAAGCGGCCAGAGGCAGACAGTGAGCATATGTTTGATCAATTTAGCCTTCTCAAATCATCACAACTTGCCTAAAATAAAATCTATAGATCTAAAACAGTTCAAACATATAACAATGTTTAAATGTTAAACCTAGATAAATG
>NW_015505231.1:230682-246630 GCF_001515645.1 Sinocyclocheilus grahami
GCCAGCGGCAGACAGTGAGCCTATGTTTGATCAATTTAGCCTTCTCAAATCATCACGACTTGCCTAAAATAAAATCTATAGGTATAAAAGTTCAAGCAAATAAGAATGTTTAAATGTTAAACCTAGATAAATGTGCGCTATATCCAATAGTTTGTGCGGAGAGTGGAAGCTAAAGCGCGCTTTGCAAGACATGGAGGCGCCAGCGCAATCACTTGCAGTTTTTTCAGTGGATACGCCGTCATTTTTGCTCATAAAGGTAAGAGTAATACATCATTCGTAACTGTAAAGAGTCTACTTTTATTTGTGAGCACTCACAATATCAACAAAACATTGTGCTTTTATAAAATAAAGAAAACAAACATGATGCGCTTTCTGCCGTCTCGTCTTGAACAGGAGCGCTTCACAAAAATGAACCGAAACTCAGCGAATACATGCCTCACAGACATGATAAATATATATATAGAAAGCTTTAAATTACTACACCGTAGTACAGCACCGACTCAGAAAACACTAGTTTATTAGTAAATAATTCAAATATCTCCTTACTATTTCCCCCTGACACATTTATGATAATTACTTTTGCACGCAGAACTGTTCAGCTCCGCTGACGGCACACACCATACATGCTGCTGTTGGCGGGACAATAAACACTGTCGAGCCGCTCTTGACAGTCGCGGTAGCACGGTCTTGTGTTGTTTCTACCAGCTCGGCAACTTTTTTTATCACTAATTGATGGATGTCTAAAATATAAAAATAAGGAGAAGCCTAAACCAGGCCCGAGGCCCGGCCCGCGTCTGAACTATGATGTGAAAAATGCAAAAAAAACTTTTTAAAAACACAAGGAAAAATCTTTTCCGTTTTTGACTACATCGTTGTCGTGTAAACGTAGCCTAACGTGCAATTAAAAAGTGACACGCGGCATGCCCCAAACAACTTAAAAGAGAAGTGTTATCCAACAAAAGAGGACATTTAATAACATGATTTTACTCCACAACATCAGTCGAGTGTTTGAAATAACTTAATTTTGTGAGCTGATGTGCGTTTTTTGTCACAGAACGAGGCAGATAATATATTCTATATGGTAATAAAGGCTATGTCGATTAGCATTGAATTATAAATATACTTTATTATTATGAAAATACCAGAGATGGCTTGAAGAACACAGATAAACCATATGTTGTTGCGTCGTATGTTTACTGTCGTATACAGTACTGTTGGATATTTAAATAAATAGCCAGATCACGAACAGATACAATCACCCATGCAATCTTGTTCATAAATGACAGGATTGTCTATTAAAGCCATGAATCACACTCTGTGACATTCAAATCTGCGTTCGCCCTGCCGCTGACCAGAGAGAGCAGTTTACGTATATGAAACATCTTTACAAAGTATTTTGTATCATTATTTCTGTTACAAACATTCAAATAATCACAGAAGTACTGGAATAAAAGTTTATAGTTTGGATATAAACACTGCTGTCTACAGAAGTGATCAAAATAGAATAAATCACCTTTTTGAAAGTGACGATGCTTCAAATAAAGATTGTATCAATTACAACGTAATACCAGCAGGAGACAAGTGACTTAAAATGAGATTCGTTCAAAAAATGTTGATTCATTCAGGAATGAAACAAGTGAAGTCTTTATGAGCGAGTCATGAAGTTATGAGTTATGAATCATTTGTTTAACTTTTTTATCAATTCATTGAATATTGTATTCTATAAATAGACTGCAGCAATTTTTTTCTAGAAACTAGTAAATTACATGTTTTGTTTAGTTGTCTGTTTTTTTTCAGAATCATGGTGGGAGAATAGTGATATCTATTTTAAAAATAAAATATTGATAGAATATAGTTAAAATAAATATGAAAAATAAAACTTCTTTCTAAAGAAATTTGTGAACTATATTTGCTCAAGCATGTTTATAGTTTTAGCATTTTGAGTTTGTTCAATACTCTGTTTGAGTATGAATGCAATTTTTTGCATCAATGTAGCAAAAAAAAACAACTTTTAATCCAATTTTTTGTTCCAGATTTTTACTTTTAATATATGTATAAATATATTTGTTAGATATAATTTTTGAATGACTTCAGCACATCTGCGGCCGCAGGATATCACTAGTTTCTCACTATGCTCTGGTGTGATCTCACTCTTTTTCCAGTCTCTTCCATGGTTCGGTGACTGTAGTGGATTTCTTACCCATAACTTTGTCACCAAGGATTTTCCAGAAGTTTTCAATCGGGTTTAGATCAGGGTTCTGGCCTGGACATTTCATTATTTCAATGTTTTCAGATTCAAGAAACCACTTTATAATAATACATTTTATTTTATATAACACCTTTAAAAGTTACTTCTCCAAAGTGCTTTACAATAAAAAGGATACAAAGTTTTAAAAAAAAGTACCCCCCCCAAAAAAAAAACCTAACCAAAAAAACTAACAAATCAAACCTAAGCAAGTCTTAAAAAAGTGAGTTTTAAGATAGCATTTAAAGACATTAAAATATTTTGTATTTCTAATATCATAGGGAAGAGGGATCCAGAGTTTTGGAGCATGGGAAGAAAAGCCTGGTCAACCAAAGTGCGTAGACGAGTTGAGGGAACAGTCAAGAGGCCCGAATCAGAGGAATGGAGATCACGCCTAGGAGTGTAGACAGTTAAAAGCTCTGATAGATAATGAAGTGCCAAGCCTTGCAAGGCCTTATATGTAAGCATAAGAATTTTAAAGTCTATATGAAACTTAACAGGGAGCCAGTGTAGGGATCCCAAAATTGGAGTGATGTGCTCTATTTCTGGTCCCTGTCTGGATTCTAGCAACTGAGTTTCTAGCATCTTTACCCATTTTGCTGTGTGACAGGGCCATTGTCCTGCATGAAAGTTGCTGGCTGTTTGGGAGATGCTTGCAGGGAAGGAACTGCATGTTGCTGAAGGAGGTTCTGATAAACATTTGCATTCACTCTGCCATGTAGCTGTATAAGGCCCAACTCCTGTAGCAGAAAACATCCTCCAAACCATGACACTTCCTACTCCAGCTTTCACTGATTTCTTTACAGACTTTGGGTTCAGTCTTTCCTCAGTTTGATGATGAACATAATGTTTCCCATCGGACCCAAATAAATTAATCTTGCTCTCATCACTAAAGTGAACTTTGAACCAGTTCTATCCACACAACATGCACCTCAGCAAAGGTGAGTCTAGCATTTTGATTCTTTCTGCTGATGAGAGCTTTGGTCACTGCAGAGTGCGCTTTCAGTCCGACTTCTCTTAAACGTTGAGACACTGTATGCAGAGACAGAATCTTATCCTGTTCAGCACTGAACTGGCAAGCAATTCCAGCTGCAGTGTTGAACCGATTCCCCATTGAGAGTCTCTGCATTATCCTGTCTTCTCATGCATTTGTCTTACATGGACGACCAGCCTTTTTGGGGGACTTGAATTAATTAGTATCATTGTAAAGATGCAATATTCTAGAAATCACAGGTTTGGAACGACCAACTTCACTTGCTATGGCTGCTATTAACCTTCATCTGGACAACTTGCTGTCAGGATGTTTAAGTCAATTTAGAATGGCTCACCATCTTGCAAAGTCAGTGAAAACTAGAAAGTTAGGCTGCCAGTTAAATAGGGTTTGTCATATAATTAGAGAAATTAGCATGAGGTGATTAATGCTCCAAGATTAACACCAATAACTGGGAGGTATCTGAAAGTGTTCTC
Source organism: Sinocyclocheilus grahami (assembly GCF_001515645.1). Taxonomy (NCBI): domain Eukaryota; kingdom Metazoa; phylum Chordata; class Actinopteri; order Cypriniformes; family Cyprinidae; genus Sinocyclocheilus; species Sinocyclocheilus grahami. The sequence goes on from NW_015505231.1 coordinate 234,395, forward strand.
TAATTTTGATCAAAGATCTTTTTCAAATATCTCATTTAGTGAAACTCGAGTGAAGTACGCCAGTGAGATGAAATGTCACAGTTTTGTGTATTTGCTCTGAAACTGGCAGCACATAGCCTAGATTTATGCTTTCAATTTAAATGGAAATTTTATACAGTATTACAGTTAGTTAGATATGTATAAAGTATATTCAGTACAAACACACATATATGTAAGACAAACAAAAAAAATACAATTTAATATTCACTTTATTAAAATCAAGAATATTGAAAAAAATAATAATTTCAGGATTTTTCCTAATTTAATAATGCTCTGAGGTCCCAATAAAATCTCAGAATTGTGAAAAGTGATATTGAGAAGCGAAATCAGCACCCTTCCTTTCATTAGAGCTCATTTCCCTTTCATTCCGTCACAGGTGCCTCACAGAGGTAAATATGCTTCATGAAGTGCCCTCTCATTATTATTCATTTCGCATACTCTCGGTTCTCCCCGCCGATGTCTGAAAGGAAATAAACGCTGCTCTGCATCCAGTTCTGAAAGCTTGCCAAGAGCTCTTCTCCACGGAGGACTAGCTTTTCTTTCCCCTGCTCTCTTTATCTCCGTCTCTCTGTGTCTCTTTGTGTATTTGCCCACTGGCATCTCCATAGAAACCAGCGCAAGGTAGGAAGCCAGAGTCTCACAGCATTGCTGGATGAATTGTTGCCCACCTCTAGGGAAAGACACAGAGGGAGAGAGAACTTTGAAAGAGACACATTTTTCTTTTGTGCACAGCCTTATTGGACTCTTTCTATTCTTAGCTCTCGCTTAGCAGAGCTTCACTTCCTCTTCCTAAACAGATGGGGAGATTGTCTGTTTGCACAATGTTATTGATCAGCCACACTAATGAGATTCCCCTGCATCTAAACACCTAAAATATTCATTTGAAGCATTTCATCTCAACACAATCCAAACAAACATACAGGCATATGGGGCTCATTTCTCGACAGAAATTATGATCTCAAAGTCCACTAGTTTCTCTCAGTGTTTTCTATGTAGTCATATAGCACTAATACTGCTACATACATTAGTTGAATGAGTTTTCCACTCCTTTTATTGCAGTATCAACATTTCCCAGATAAACCCATCCCTGAATCACACATATAAACAAAACAAACTGTGTTGGTTAGTCTCTTACCAACTTACAGATGGGATTGTAGAATCCAGTCATAAAAACTCAAAGATTTTCTACAAACCTCCAAAATAAAAGTTTGGTTTAACTTGAAGAAATTATGACATGATTATATTACTATTTAAGGTTAAAACATTTAAGAATATAGTAAACATTATTGTGCAGAATTTTATTTGACAAATAAATAAATAATCCAATGCAATGTAAAGTAATTGTTACATTTGAATACATTTTTAAAAAATAACTAAAATATTATTAAAGCTCAAAAACTTAAAAAATAAGTAGTCTGCATGTGTCATGGAGTGAATGAGTGTTAAATATGAACTGAAACTCGAAGGCCACATTCACACAGCAGCAGAATACGGTTGTCAGTCCTGTTTTTGAGTCCTTAATACGGTTACGTTCACACACAGTATGGTTATTTACGGGTGTGACAACCGCATTCTGTAACTGAACTCACACCCGTAAATTTCCGGACTCACAACCGCATTCTCAGAACACACGCGCTGTGTGAACGGAACAAGACTGGACAACTAGTTGTCTGTCACGTCATACAGCGCGAGGTGAAGCCGCTCTGCCACACAAATGCACGTCTACCGTGTGTTACGTGTTTTCATGTGTGTTTTCGGTAACTTACAGTGACAGAGAAATTAGCTGCGTGTCATCTGAAAGTTTTAGATATCGTCAGTTTTTCACCGGAGTCGCTCCCGTCAGTTTTGTGTTCTGCGCACGATTCAAATGCTCTCTCTCTCCACCCAAATATAAAAGCTGCTGTCAGTTAATGAAGATTTGACGAAAGAACTCGCAGCTTGATTGGACACTTGTCATGTCAGAAAGTGATAAGACTTTCAGTTTTATGGACGACGCCATCTTTGATTTTACTTTGGTCACTGTCGCTATGGTAACTGGTAAGGAATACGGGCTTGACTCCCGTTGCACGTTCATACAGACAGTATTCTAAACACAACTGTAAGCTGCTGTGTGAACGGGACATTTCGAGACTTTGTCAATCTCAAAAACTGACAGTGTGAACGTAGCCTAAAGGTCTTCACTAAAAACGCCAAAATAAAATTTTTATTTCACTTGAACTTTGACAAATATATTACTATTTATCATAAGAAATATTTATAAAAAACTGTGCAGAATATTTGACAATAAATAAATAAATGCAATGTTGAATGCAAAGGAATTGTTACATTTACTTATATTTATAAAAGATTAATACCAACGGCCAATTTTTGTCAAAGACATTTTTCTATTAGTTATGCATGAAACCAGGGAAACTTTTGTATTAAGGGGCAGTTTTTAGCCTCTGGAAGTTTTTTTTTTTTTAAGGCCAGTTAAAATTTCTTATTAGAAATGTTCAATATCAAAAATTTGAATTTGATTTAAATAATTCAATCAGTCAGAACACTGTAGTCTCTTACCAATAAAATTTGATCAGCGTCAACAAAAGCCATATTTACTCAATTTTTACAAGATTCATATTGTCCTAAAATGTATCTGGTTGCCCAAGTAAGAAATGTCTAAAAAACATTATATTGTACAAACGGTATATACGAGCGGACCACATAACACCTTTCAATCATCAATATAAAGACCCTTCTGTCTTTGAACATTGTCTCACAAGTCTTGAACTACGTGTAGAGTGATAGTGCATCATCCTTCAAACAAGAAGACCAGATCCTTACCAGAGGAGGAAGGTGGAAATCTTCTATGGTTTAAATGTGTTTAGATCTTGTAATTACATTGGACTGATGCACATGAAAACACAGTTGAATTAGTATAAACACTGACTCTGCTCAGTCAGCACATCTTCTCTAACACTAGTCCTTCCATCACTCTCTTGCTTACATTCTGACTGAGCAATGCTAACATTAGCAAAGGCAAACATCCACAGCTCCAGACATATCATTTAACAACTGTCTCTAACAGACTGACTGGACATAATTATTTTTAATTAAACGCCTGCCCTGTTTTACCACAGTATATTTACGTGGTTAATGCTTAATTGCCTAAAAGGAAGGAATGCAAACAGAACCATGCAGAAGACATGCACCTAGATTAACTCATTAGTTATTCTAATCTGTTTCCTCATGGAATTACGCAAACAACTTTTGTAAGAAATGTGGAATTAATGCAGACAACAGTGAGAGGGCACATACAGCGCCCCCCCCCCCCCCCCCCCCCCCCCCACTCCACGGGCGGCTGAGCGGGGCGGGGCAACCCAGGCAACGATTAGTTCTGTGAAACAAAGCAAAACCAATGTTACACCGTGTCTACACCGGACGCGAGTGGCGCAACAAAATACTATAGAACTCATTATAATCAGTGATGCTGTCTACACCATAGATATATATATCTATGGTCTACACTGGATGCGGTGTGGCACGACACAACAAATCCCCAACAGAAAACTGCTGCTGCATTCTATTTATGACGTACTGACAAATTTCAAATTATTTTTAACGGTCGCTTTGTCGTGTCCAGTGTACTAGACAGACTTTAGCTGTTGCGGCACAGAGACGGTGTTACTCACCTATCTAGAAGAAACAAAGCAACCTCGGTGTCCGATCGCAGGCCTTCTGCTCCTTGAGTTCTCTAAAGCGTTTTTGAAAAATCGCTTACCCCACCTTTAAAGGGTTAGTTCACCCAAATAAAAATTACCCTGTGATTTTCTCACGCTCAAACCAACCTAGGTGTATATTACTTTCTTCTTTCAGATGAATACAATCAGAGTTATATTAAAAATGTCCTGGCTTTTCCACTGCTTATAATGGCATTGAATGGGATGAGATTTTGAAGCCCAAAAAAGTGCATCTATCCATCATAAACAGTACCCCAAGTTATAGTTAACTTAAAAAAAAATGATGTTATTAAAAGTTAAAATAGGGGGAATGAGCCTTTACAATTAAATAGCCAATAACAATACTAGTATATTAATAAATGAAAAAAGCTATCATGCATCAGTAAAAACAATTTTCTATTAAAAATAAGCTTTATTGGTACAGTTCTGACTGATACTAACAAGACAATAATTATAATTGTTTTCTAATTTTTTTTTAATTAATTATGGCCAATAACCAATAAATGGCAGATGTTAAAATTCTATACTAATTTATCTTCAAATTTGTTAAAAAATAAAAAGGCTAAGTGAATTTAAGCATTACATCATTATGATGTAAAGTGTGAAAAATTAAAATTAATTCTGAGATTTGCTAAAGATTACATTTCACAGTGTTATTAAATTAATGTTTTTAAATATAACTTTAACAAAAATAAAAATGTTAATTTCTCCTATCTAAAAATAGGAGAAATTAGCATTTACAATTAAATATCAATATCAATATATTAAATAAAAAATGTATTTAAAAATTCCTATCATGCATCAGTATAACCAATATGTTATTTATTTATTTTTGTTAAATGTTTAGCTTGTAAAGTGTATTTGTATATTTCTTTATTGTTCAAACTGTTTTAAGGACACTGCAGTACATTTACTCCATTACTCACTAGTTACTTCTTGTAGAGTTGCTTAGACTAATATCTTACAAGCTTTCTATTGTAAGATTAGTACGATGATAGAGTCTGTGAGCAAGATCTCCTCTAGGCCGTAAGTAGAGGTGCAATTGTTCATCTCTATTTTTCTCCATCCTTTAAAACGGGGGATATTTATAGTTTAGAGCCCAGCAGGTAGTCATTCTCTGAGGAGTGGGATGTCCATTATTCATTAAAAGGGTCATATGATGCGATTTCAATGTTTCCTTTCTCTTTGGAGTGTTACAAGCTCTTGGTGCATAAAGAAGATCTGTAAAGTTGCAAAGACTAAAGTCTTAAATCCAAAGAGATATTCTTTATAAAAGTTAAGAGTCAGCCACGTCTACCTAAAACGGCTTGTTCTAACAAGCCCCCACATGTCTACGTCACGATGTGGGAAGATTTGCATAATGCCGGCCAAATGTTCACGCAAAGAAAGGTGTAACTTTTATTCTCGCTGTAGTATTGTGCTTGCCGCCGCCATGTCGTGAAGGCACTGTGTGTTTCGTTGTGAAAGCGAAACTACTTTGTTTGGCCTTCCAAAAGAGGACGATATCTGCTCCGTCGTGCCTGGAGCTGATCCGTGCTGGTCGCTGAGGAAATACAACAACTTCACGCTGTGTATCGCCGGATCGGCTTTCACTGTGGACGAAGCGGAGTCCAGCCCGGGGTCGTCACATGTTGGAACGCAGCGCGTAAAACGACAGTATAAGTCATTATAATCCATAATTATGTCCCTACTGAATGCAACGAATGCCTCGTTTATAATGTGTTTTCATGTTTTTTAATCATCGCTTCGGCCTGACAGGGCATCATCACAGTATAGTAAGGGGCGTAACATTTCCGTCACACGCTTGAGGTATTCGGCCAATCATAACGCACTGGATAGCTGGCCAATCACAGCACACCTTGCTTTTCAGAATGATGAGCTTTGTAAAAATCGATGCGTTTCAGAAAGGCGGGGCATAGAGGAGAAACAATAATATACAGTATGTGGAAAATAATGTGTTTTTTAACCTTAAACCGCATAAACACATTTCATTACACCAAATACACAAAATAATGTTCTTTTTAGCAACACCATATGACCCCTTTAATGCTTCCAGTGCACGTGTGGGTATGTGTGTGTTTCTACGTTTAAGTGTTGTAAAAGGCTCTTTTTGCTTATCTGGGCCACGCTGTGTTGCAACCACTACAACAGATGCAATGAATCTATCGCTTCACATGGTACGCATCCATTTGTCTAATCAGGGTTGTGAATTATTCATCCTAACGCCATTGCTGTGACAGCATGTATTGCCTGACTAGATTTTTCAGATAGTTTTCAAACGTATATCTTCCCAGCAAAGTGCAGTTTCTTCTACATATATGTGATGGTTATGCCTGCTGACACTCAAGACTGCAGAAGGATGAAATACTGGACATAAATACCACTGAAAACGTCTCACACGGGCTGATTTAGGAAGCTCAGCCAGAATTACACTGGCAGAGGATAGAAAGTAACGACTGTGAGAACAAATGATCAGAGTAAAAACTGCCTGCTTCACCTATTTGCTAATTTAAAATATAATTTCTCCTATTCATTTTTAATGTCGCAGTGCTTTAATTAAAAGGAGATCTGTGCAAGCTTGCAGAAATGCATGTACTGCATATGCTAATGATTGCAGAACAAATGTAGATACTGGTCTTACTTCTGTTTCTTAGACCAACTCTTGTTTGCCCCGTGAACTGAATCTCCCTTGCAACAGAAATTTAAAGGAATAGTTATTTTACGAATAATAATTTTTCTTGTGAGTTTTCCACCTGGTGGTTTGTACATTTAATCAAATGTAATTATTACAGTAATAATAAGAATTTATAATAATAAAATTATTACAATTATTTAAAAAATAACCATTTTTCTTTCATGTTTTAATTTTAACAGTAAACATTTTTTGGGTAGTATTTTGCCAGAAATATAAGAAATTGTCAAATTTTCATTTGATTACATTTTAAAATATTAAAATAAATTGTTAATGTTTCATGGTTTTATTTGATTACCACTGTTTTTTTTTATAATAAATTTGTATTAAATCAGAAATCCAGAAAATTTTAAAATGGACAACACAGAATTTCTGAAGAAAACATTTATAAATAAAATACATATAAAAAAACATCTCATAGGGCACTATTATTGTAAAATAAATAAATGAATATTAAATTGTTAAAGTTTTATTAATTAAATTGATTAGACATGCTTTTTGATTAATACAAATAAACAAAACAAATAAAATAGAATCAAGAAAAAAAGGATGGTAAAAAAATTTGGGGAAAAATAAAATGGTGTAAAAATACTGTACATGTAATGTATGTAATGAAGCAACCAAGCAGCTTTCAGTTGGGCAATGCAGAGAATATGCATAAACCCTTTGCGAAATCTGCATGCAGAAATCTTTCACCCTCATGTGAAAATCCAAATCGCATGGATTCCCTGTTTCATTTTGTTTTTAATTTGTATAAAACAAAATGATGGTAAGTGAACAATGATACAGTTTTATAGGTGACCATTGCCGAGATGGACTGCTGGTTGTTTTTATACTTTCAGCTAGTTGTATATTAATAGTTGCATAGCAAACTCATTGATCTATATCAATCGTGACAGTATTAAGGTGTCAGGAGAAGTGAGAACCCTCTTCCTGGTCAGAACATGGTTAAAATGAAGCTGTCATTAAACACACTCACTTAAAGGCTCCAGATGCAGGACATCAAAGTGCTGCCCAACCTGTCATTTTCAAACGACACCTTTGGCACTGGGTATATTTGGCCGTGTTTCAAGCAGCCTGGGCTCTCCTACTTTGACTGGACCAGTTCCCTCATCCACAACCACCTCTATTCAAAACAAGGTTCACGTTGGGGGTCCACCAAAGACTTTGATGTCAGTCTCATTCTTTCTGAAGCATGAACAATATACAGTACTGACAAGATTAAGATCAACCAGGCTTTTAATTTATCCGTAATGTTCTTTAATTTAATCACAGTGTGTTTGTGTGTGCCGTCGAGACTATGATTATAGCAAGGTATGTTTATTAAACTCAGTGGTACAGTAGGTTTGTTAAATGCACTGTGACTTACACATTATGTCAGAGAAAGCAGTAAATCCACAGATTTAAAAGTTGCAAGCATATAGAGAAAAATAAAACTTGCAAACAGATTAAAGGAGTATTTTAACCAAAAACGAAAATTTGCTGAAAATGTACTCAGAAAAAATTTGGAGAGATGTATCATTACATCACTTGTTCACCAATGGATCCTCTGCAGTGAATGGGTGCCGTCAGAATGAGAGTCCAAACAGCTGATCACAATAATCCACAAGTAATCCACACGACTCTTGTGAAGTGTATAGCTGCATGTTTGTAATTAACAAATTCATAATTTCTGGCTAAAATATGTGTCCTCTATCCATATTATTAGCTTTCTTCAGTTAAAGAGTAATCTTGTCTGAATCAGGAGAGAAATATGCACAGATCAAGCACTGTTTACAAGTGAAAACAAACAGTTCTAAACAAATATGTTGGTGGATTTTGATGATTTTGAACAGGGGATGTTTTTCACTGGACGTTTTTCACTGGAGGAAGTGTTATATATGTAATATACTTTGCGAATAAGCAATAGTTAAAATGTCTTAATGATGGATTTGTTTCTTACAAATATGCAGCTTTTCACTTCACAAGACATTAATTGATGGACTGGAGCTGTGTGGATTACTTGTGGATTATTGTGACGTTTTTATCAGCTCTTTGGACTCATTCTGACGGCACCCATTCACTGCAGAGGAACCATAATGATACATTTCTCCAGATCTGTTCAGATTAAAAACAAACTCATCTACATCTTGCATAACCTGAGTGAATTTACAGCAAATTTTAAAAGTTTTGAGTGAACTATTCCTTTAACAGTGTCGTGTCACATTTATAATCTGTAAGATCAGTAAATATTTTGTGATTAATTTGATCACGTAATTGTTATAATTCAGTTAAATCAATTCACACATGCATCCTTAGACTGTAGGTTCTGTCTTTCCAGCAGTAGTTGAGTTAAGCATTTCAGTTAGCATTCCCTATGGGAGCATTTATCTTCTGAGACCTTGACACTCATTAACCAGGTTGGGGCAGGCAGAAGAATTTAGTGAAGTGATAAACCCACTTGTTGAATAATGGCCTGAAGTCTTTTCCTCCCTTTTGCCCTACACAGATAACAATGGAATGTGTATCCGTATACAGCACTGCATTTCATAGTGTTGCCTGTGGGACTTACTAACTTAGTACTGGGCTCTCAATGGAGATCACAGGGCTACTGTCACTTCTTAGACAGCAGCCATAAATTTGATGCTGCAAAATTCCCAATGCACTACTAATTTATTATTTGCAAAATCAAGATAATTAAAATTCCATTAGAGACCCTCTGCTCTACATCCTGGAGTAAAATGATAATGATTTTGCTTATGAGTTATGAGTAGCTTGACAAGCTACAGCTTCAATGAAGTTAAAAAACTTGTTTGAAAAAGTATTTTGCTACAATACAAGATATAAACAACAAAATAGCTACCAAAAGATGTAATGCAGAATTCAATAAGAATCTTATGTTTTTGCCACAGAAATATTGAGGGTTTTTGAAATGATTCACTGGAACACATTTGATTTTTCAATGCTACATATGAAAGATGACAAACAGATTCATTGGGGTCAATGAGATTGGAATGAATCAGATAATTTAGAATGATACAATTCACTAGAATCAATGAGACTAGAATGAATTAGATCATTTAGGATGATTATAGATTAACTAAATGAATTAATCGAAGCATTAAGGATGAACCATTTTACAAGGATGAATAATAATAAGAATCAAATAAGTAAATGCATGTTCACATTTCTAGAACTACAATAACTCACATTAATTGTATTGCGTTATCCCCAACACTGAATATTACTTTGCTTAGCTTATATCTAAAGTTACAGGTGTAAAAATGTGTACCTTTTGAAAAGGTACCACCCCAGTGAAAGCTTTCGTACTTTGCTTCTGAGAGTGTTGCAGCACTACACTGCTCTTTTTTTTAACTCTAAAAATTACTGGACTCAAAGTTCTGCAATTACTCCAATGACGCCACTGAATCTCAAGCCTTTAGAAAGAGAAAAGAGGATTTGTTCCTCTTTGTGCTCTGGAGTACCATTCTGCATAAAACTCAAGTCCCTAATTATTAGCTAAGGAGTATTCAGTAGACTAGAACATAAAAAAGAGGGAAAGAGAGAAACAGGAAGTGGTATTAAAAACAAGAGTGGCTATTTAAGAAACATAGAAAAGGGAGAAAATAAAGACAGCACGCTCTTGGGTCAAAGAAGGAGGTGAATGAACTCTCCCTTTTATTCGAACTCTTGGGTGGTGTATTATCAAAGGTAAAGTTTCCATTATACACTGGAAAAAATTGACTTTATAGTAAGGAGTTTGCTGTGTCTCTTGTTTTGCATGTAAAACAACTTTCCAACCATACATTTCCAAAGCTTTCAGATTGTCAGTGAGGGGGCAGACATGACTCAGCTGACAGCGAGGAATTGTGGGGAGTGTCTTTCTCAAACACTTTACTTTGCCAGACTCCTTTGAAAAAGAGCCAACCGACTGAATCGAACTGCAAAGCTTTGAGGACAATACGCTTCAAAGTATTTTGCTTGAGCTGCTAGTAAAATTCTGAGTTGTGTGATCTACGTTTAAGGGAATATTTACAGATTTAAGTTTGAGAGAGCCTTGACCTACTTGTTTATATTAAATCATTAAAAAGCTTATCCTATGGCCATAAAAAAACAAGTCAGAAATGTAAATATAAATGTAAGAAATCTAACCTAATAGATCGTCTCTAGGTTACGTATATAAACATGGTTCCACGAGGGAACGAGACGCTGCGTTGAGATCGCTTTGGGAACGCCTCTGCGTGACCGTGTTCTGAAGCACGTGTCAAATCAGCCCAATGGAGTAGCGCGACGTCACGAGCAGGGTGACGTAAGCACCAGAAAGTATAAAAGCGCATCCGGCAGAGCGCAAACCAGCTTCGATGAAGTAGCGCCTGGAGGGATGCAGGGAGTATGGCAAAGAGATGCAGCGTCTCGTTCCCTCGGGGAACCATGGTTACATACGTAACCTAGAGACGTTCCCCTTCAGGAACTCGAGCTGCGTCGAGATCGCTTTGGGAACGAGAATACCCACTGTGCCATACTACAAAGTCCATGCCTGTGTGTGTATCTTGCGAGCACATCACGAAGAGAGAGCTTGAAAACCTGGGGTAGATGCCAGGTTTAGGTTGTAAAAGCGAACAAAAGTGCAGAGAGGACCAGCACGCCGCAGTACAAATGTCCTGCAAGGCCACACCCAAGTTGAAAGCCTTGGAGGCCGCCATACTCCTGGTCGAGTGCGCTCTGACCCCCATAGGTGACGGAAGGCTAGAGGACTCGTAGGCTAGTGAGATGGCCTCCACCACCCACCTACTCGTGGTCTGCTTGGTCACCGGAGATCCTTTCTTTGGCAGACCAAAACAAACAAATAGCTGATCTGCCTTACGCCACGGGTTCAGCTCTGTGTGCGTAAGCGTCCAGTGCTCGAACTGGACGGAGCACCACGTGATCTTGATCATGCGATGCGGATTCCCCCTAGGGGAAAATCCCTTGGTTCTGAGGCACCACTGCAAGGGTCTCATGTACAGCAGGCCGAAAGGTATCACGTTGGACGCCGCTGCCATCAGGCCCAACAGCCTTTGAAACTGTTTGACAGTGAGTGACTGGCCTTCTCTTACTCTCGTGACTGTCGTGAGGATTGACTCGATTCGAGCAGGAGACAGATGTGCCTGCATCGAGGTTGAGTCCCACACCACGCCTAAATAAGTGGTTCTCTGTAGTGGAGAAAGAACACTCTTCTTGGCATTTAGTCTTAACCCCAGCTCTCTCATATGGGCGAGGATGACATCTCGATGCCGAGCCACCATCTGCTCCGATTGAGCTAGTATTAACCAATCGTCAATACAATTGAGTATGCGGATGCCCTGGAGCCAGAGCAGCATCCACACACTTCGTGAAAGTGCGGGGTGAGAGTGACAGGCCGAAGGGAAGTACTCGATATTGGTATGCTTCTCCCCCAAAAGCAAACCTCAGGAACTTCCAGTGTTGAGGGAGGATGGAAACATGGAAATAAGCGTCTTTGAGATCTATCGTAACAAACCAGTCCTCGGACTGGATCTGAGATACTATCTGCTTGATAGTGAGCATCTTGAACTGAAGCCATTTGATAGCGTGGTTCAGAAGACGGACATCTAAGATCGGACGCAACCCCCCATCCTTCTTCGGAATGACGAAGTAACGGCTGTAGAACCTGGACGCTCTCTCGAGAGGCGGAACACGTTCTATGGCCCCCTTCCTCAAGAGAGTATCTACTTCTTGTTCCATTACCAGAGCCTGCTCGGGGCCCACTAGTGTGGGCATGACCCCGTTGAAACGAGGCGGATGAGAACCGA